>NW_007249565.1:416375-536768 GCF_000164805.1 Carlito syrichta
CAAAAAAAAAAAAAAAAAAGAAAAAAAAAGATGAAAGAAGATGGACAATAAACTAGCAAAAAAAATATTTTGGTAAGTTATACAAAGGAAAGATGTGACAAGAAAGAGTGCGGAGAGGGCTGTTACATGAGATAAGATGATCTGGGACGGTTCCTCTGAGAGGTCTGAAGCAGAAATAATAGAAAGGCCTTGGGGAGAAATCCCTTGGTGCAGAAAGAGAAGGAACAGATTGCAAGGATTCTGTGTGCTGAAGGAAGAAGACGGCATGGCACGATTTCATAGAGGTGAGTAGAGGAAGCATGCGTAGTCAAGTCGGAGCCTGATAATACAGCTGCAAGTGACAAAGAAAAGGGAAATCCCAAGGATTATGCCAAATTTAGTTAAGATAAACTGGAAGGAAGGAAGTAAAAGAGAAGAATGGAAGGAAAGGAGGAAGAAAAGAGGAAGGGGGAGGGAGGGAGGAAAAAGGGGGGGATGAAGAAAGGACGGAAGATGGGTGGGAAGTAAAAAAGGAAAGAAGGAAAGAATGGAGAAGAGAAGGAGAGAAGGAGGGAGGGAAGCAAGAAAGGAGGGAAGGAAGGGAAAATAAATAGCAAGTTGATTTATTCAATGCTGACTTATATTTTTGTGTCAAACACAAGAAAAGTGTATCTTTTTCTGGAGCCTGTAACCTGAAACGTTATGCTGAATTTTACAATAAATCAAAGTGAAACAAAAAAGAATACACGATTGGAATACAAGCTCTGGATTGAAATAGAGGTCTGAATACTTTAGGCAGGTAATCATTCTCTCTCTGTGATTCCACACGGATGGCAGGAAAGACCTGTTTTCAAAAGTGAGTAGAATCCACCAGGTTACAAAATAGAAAAATGCATTTTAGTTAGGGAGGATAGTGGACACTCGTGGAGAAATAAACAGTCACACACAGGCAGCATCTCCTCATAGTTCAGCAAAACTAGAAGGGAGAGTAAAAGGGAAGGGACACTGAAAGAACTGGAAAGTCAGGTAATATCAGATCAAGTCAATTTGTTTGTTTGTGTGGGATCTCACTGTCGCCTGGGCTGGGGTGCAGTGGCATGCTCATGGCAACCGCAGCCTTGATCTGCCGGACTCAGGTGATCCTTCTACCTCAGTCTACCAAGTAACTGGAACCACAAGGTGTGTGGGCAGTGGATCATGCCTGTAATCCCAACACTTTGGGAGGTGGAGGTGAGAGGATTGCCCGAGTCCAGCGGTTCAAAACCAGTCTGGGCAACTTGGCAAGACATCATCTCTACAATAAATCAAGTCACATGTTATGTGCTGAAAAGCAGCTCGCTTATAGCTAAAGCTTGGATCAGCTCTGCTGATCTTCTGCTTGTCCCTCAAATAAGCCAAGCTATTTCATGACTCAGAAGCTTTGTGATAATTTATGCCTCTTGTTCCCCCTGCCTCAGACTCCCCTGTGCTGGCTTCTTCCCACCAGTCATCAATCAAGTTTCTGGCAAAGTATCACCTCTCCAGAAAGGATTTGACTTGCAGTTCATTCTGAAATGGACTCACTCATGGCTCTCCAATCACCCTGTTTTGTTTTCTCTTTAGAGTTTTCTATGACCTGGAATCATCCTGATTACAATGTGGCTATTTACTTACCTACTGTTTTCTTCTACCGGGATAAAAGCTCAACAAGAGAAGACATCTTTTCTACTTTACCATTGCATTTCTACCACCTGTAACAGAGCAATAGACATCCATTAAATATTTGTGGAATGAATGAATGAGAAAGCACTATTTAGGGAGAATTATGGTCTGACTTGCATTTTTGAATTTTCTTTTGGGTACAGTAGGGTAGGATTGTATCTTTCTGAAGGACACAGTTCTAAAGTAAGTATGTGAGATTAATTTTAAAATGCGCAATTAAAATAACCTTGAAAATGAATTCGAAATGTGCAAGCTTAATTCTGAGACTGGTATTTATTCCTCAAGGACAGTATGTCCAGTATCCTTAGAGGCTTTTTTTCCTCTTATTCCAGAAAAGGTTATGTCCCTCTTTCGGCACACAATACCCTATTTAGCAATCCAGAGGATTATGTCAGCATATTACTAAAATCGAAATCAGTGGCGAGATGAGAGAAATCCCCTGAACTCTTTGTTTGTTCTTATCTAGTTGAGTACTGCTGAATTTGTTTAAGTTTAATGCTCGTAGGATAAGATATCGCTTTGTGAACGGTAGAGGTGGAATGTCTAAGTTTTGAGGCTTAGAGACCTCTTTAAAAATTTTTTTAAGCCGGGCTCGGTGGCTCAGCCTGTAATCCCGCGCCTTTGGGAGACTGAGGGGAGTGGATTGCCTGAGCCCGCAGGTTCGAGACCCGCCCGGGCAGCGAGATCTCATCTCTACAATAAATCAAAAAATCAGCCGGGTGTGGTAGCTCATGCCTGTAATTCCGGCCACTTGGAAGGCTGAGGCAGAAGGATCGCCGGAGCCCAGCAAGTTGAAGCTGCGGTGGCCGGGAGCGGCCACTGCACTCCAGTCTGGGTGACAGAGTGAGACTCCAACTCAAAAAAAAAATTAAAAAAAAAATTAAAAAAAAAAAAAGCCATTTAGTCCTCTCTTGAAATGAAAAAAAAAAAGGAGGGAAAAGGAGTCTTCTGTTTCTTTCAATCTTGTGATACACAATTTATGTATTTGCAATATTTCTGCAGTGAACTGAATGTGATTTTGGTTGGTTTTGGATCCACTTTCTTTATCCCAGGCATAACTTCAATATCATTGCAGAAGATATCTTGGAATTAGAAGGCCAGCATGTGCCTCAGTGCATCTACTATTTTGTTTTTTAATTTTATTTTATTATATGGATCTGGGGTACAAGGAAGGGTTAACGACACAAGTAGGCTGCATGCAGGTGAGGTTTGGGCCTCCAACTGACCCTCACTTTCTCTGGCTTAGGACCATGTACCCTTTGTGTTGCCAGATGTCACCCTTTCTTCTTCCTCCCTCCTCCCCCGAGCAGTGCCCAGTGACTGCCTATCACTTCCTTGTGGTAATATGGCATGACTAGTGTTCAGGACCCACTTATGAATGAGACCCGGCGGTATTTAATTTTCGTTTCTGTGATAAATCACTCAGTATTTTGGTCTCCAACTGCCTCCAGTTTGCTGCAAAGTTCATGATTTTGGTCCTCTTTATGGCTGCATAATATTCCATCATGTATATAGACCACATTTTCTTTATCCAGTTCATTTTTGAAGGGGAGAGAAGTTGATTTCATGTTTTTGCTATTGTGAATAGCGCAGCTATAAGCAACAGTGCAGGCGTCTTTTTTTTTTTTTTTTTTTTTTTTGTAAAATGATTCATATCCCTCCAGGTATATTCCCAGGAGAAGTAATTTTGGGTCATGTAGTAGGTCAATTTTTAGTTCTTTTAGGAAACGCCAAACTGCTTTCCATAGGGGTTGAACTAGTCTGCAATTCCAACAGTGTAGAAGTGTTCTCTTTTCTCTGCACCCTGGCGGCATCTATTGTTTTATTGATTTATTGATCAGGGCCTGATTCTACTATTTCTAGTGTGACCTGGGTGCTTAGAATTTCCACTTCATCATCCCTTTGTCCTGTTCCTGGTCACTCCCATAGAATACTCAATCCTTAGAGGAGACAGTAACAAAAAAGAGTGAGGATTCAATCGTTTTCTTCCCTTTCCTCTCCATTCCCAAAAAAAGATTGCATTTGAAAGTTTAGTGAAGATCAAGTTATTCATTTCAACATCAGTCCTCAAATACTGGTCTCTTCCTCCTCCTCATAAACATTTAGTCAAATTTGGTCTTTTCTTCTCGGCAACAAGGAAAGGGAGAAATACTAGCTCTCCATTTCAACTAGCTTACCACGCATTGCCGTCTATCTTGAAGTGGAGAGGCAATTCTGTCCTGAATGAGGATTCGTGTGTAAAAGACTTTTGAAGAGTGCTGGAAACAGTCGATCTGCAGTCACATGCTCTGTATTTCCATTCACCCTTTGCCACCACTCCCTCTATTGTCTTCCCACTTCCCAAATCTCATCCTTATAAACATGAGAATAAACTAGGGAATCAATTACAGATTTTGAGAGGTAGGAGTTGGTTTAAGACTGTGGGCTAATTGGTTGAAGAGAGACTCAGGCACCCAAGGACTGATCTAGTACAACCAGGCACCAACCCTCGCTATTCTCTTTATAACTAGAAATGATTTATTTCTGCCTCTATCCAATGCTAAACAGTCAGATACAGCAGATATCTCAAGGTTTCTGGTTCAATATGAAGGGCTGATAGACACATTTGGTCTATGGAAATTTGAGTATTAAACAGAATACCATTTTAATAATGCTTTACAAATCACAAAGCATTTTTTGCCCCACGAGTGCATAATAATTCTGCACAAAATCTAGTGTCTACAAACATGAATAGAGCTCAGAGAGCCAAGACTCAGCTTTCCATCCTGGGCTGAAACAGGTCTGTGGGGACTCTCAGGCTTCCTGCCTTTGAAAGTTGCAAATATGAGTAATTTATTAAACCTTCCACAGCCTCATTTTTTATATGAAAATTAAGGATAATAATAGACCACATCTCATAAAGTTCTGAGGGGATTTAAGGTGATCGCATAACAGAATGATTAACATAGTAAGAGTTAACAGTCTATGTATATTATCTATCTAATTATGTTAAAGAGCCATCAGAACAAAGAAGGAATGATGAGATGATTCTCATTTTTTGTGTCCAGAAACAGAGTATCAGGAGCCTGAGCAACTTGACTCATGTCAGAAATGTCTTGAAGTCTTGGGTCCAAGTTCCAAGCCCCAAACCTTATTTTGTTTCCAAGTTTCTGGTGCCCAATAAAGGAAATGGAGCTAGGTGCTCATATGGAAGTTAACCTGTCTATGCCTATAAGAATTACCACTGAAGAACCTTTTAAAAAGTGAGCCTGATGGAAAGAGTTTCCAACTTTTATTTCCATTTTCATCCCGGTGAACCAAACAAGTGCATTACAAGTCTAACTTACAAGGATTTGACAGGAGGATACCTTTTACTATTTGAGTTACTAATGGGATAGCAAACAGTGCTGTAATTTACTTTGTACTCTGATAATATCTTGGCTCAAAGAGTCACACAGGACTTTCCAAACATTAACTTATTTCCCCCTCCTAGCATTTTCTGTGGGGTCAGAGAAGGTTAGCATTTCCTTTGTTTAATAGATGAGAAGACTGAGATCTAAGAAGGTTCGGCATCCCACCAAGGTCACCCCGCAGCCAGTGTGTGGACTGTCCCATCTGCTGCTGCCAGGTACAGATGCTCCAGGAACTCACACAGGGAAACTTGTACAGGATGTTTCTCAGCCTGACCCAGAACTGCCACCAGAGTTCATTGGTGTTGCTTTCTATATATCTCAAGCAATGCCCAGAATAAACAAAACAAGGTGTATTGCAAAGCTGGCTTCTGCAGGACCGTGGAGCTACACGTAATGAGTGAATAAGAGTAAGCGTAAAACAGAATGTGTTGTTTGACAGCAAATGCTTCTTATCACTTTATGAGTGAGTGGGGAGGCTGATTTATTTGTTTTAAAAGTTAAGGTGGAACAATGTAGGGATAAGGTACACACTTGTGGACCAGATTTCAGCATCTCTTCTGAATACAAGGAATAGATTCATATTGCTGGGAACTCACATGTGCTGAGTTCTAGGCACTACTTTAGATGTTTTCACTTAAGTTATCTCATTTAATCATTACAACAACCCTGGTTTCTGTGCAATATTGTGCTTTTAGGTGGAAGCAGGTGAAAGCCTCGAGAGATTCATTCATTCGTACTCATTCAAAAGTCATCTTTCCACTGAGTCCTCTTTGGGCTACTTTTCCTAAAATCATGACCTCTTTTGCCCTCCTATCCCCTTTCTTGTGTACCAAAAGCTCATATGTATGTGTGTATCCACAGTCACATATGTGTGTATCCATATATGTATATATATATCATATTTAACACATGATTACATTAATAAATGGATGCATTATTAACTCATAGTTCTCTTAGTAGTATGCAATGGCATTTGTAGTTTTAAGTGTATTTGTGTGGTTATTTGATTAAACTTTATCTCACCTTCTAGAAAGACCTGTGAAAACAGAGGGTGTTTCTCCCTGATTGCAAAGTATTTACAGCGCCTAGGATGATCCCAGGCAGAAAGTAGTTATCCATAAATATTTTCTAATGCAATAAGCAAGTAAAGTAATATGGTCAAGTTCAAACAGTGAAAAAGTGACATAGCAAGATTTGAAATATTTTTATTTATTCAGTAGCTATTTGTTGAACAGCAGACATCCTTGCTACCTTCATGGGACTCACTACCTAGTGGGCCCTTCTCATGCCAAATTTCACACCAGGCTTTTATTATAAATCTCACTTTTATTGATACTTCAATATTAAACTCATAGTATAGAAATGTCTTATAAATAAGAAACCTCAATATCTGGTGACTTCATGTGTCTAAAATGTAGGGAAGAAGCAGAAAGCAAGCCTGAAAAGCCTCTTTCCAGTAAAAGTAGCCCACAAAATTTGACAACATAAGAGTTTCTTAAGTCATAATTCACATTCCATGTACTCAGATATATCTCAGAGCTACTCTGTCATCTTAGGATCATCTCTCCTCTTAAGTACTTGCCCCAATTCATCTATCACTAAGCTCTGTAGAGCCTACAGTTAAATATCTTCTATTTCCAACTCCACCTCCTATCCCAACTTCTATTAATTTACTTTAGACATTCTGAGTTCCAGCCTGAGTTATTTCCTCTCTTAACAGGTCTCTCCACCTTCACATTTCTTTTCTATGGTAAAGGATTTAAAATAAAAATAAATAGGACAGGTATAATAGATGTCCCAAAGAAGCCTCAGTGTAAGAAAATGATATTAATTCCAATCTCGTGGTAGAGCCTTCTAGGACCATGTGTGGTCAACCAGAATGGATGAATCCATCACTACATGACTCACTTCTTACGGAGCGTGCCTATAAGTTACAGATTTAACTTCTAACTCAACAATAGTAAAATTTCTTGAGCAGTCATCCTCAAGCTATCTCTTGATTCCTAAACTTTATTTTTTTAATGAAAGATAAACTCATGTACTATGGTTTTCAAGGCCCTTTACAATCTATGCCCTAGCTAAGTCTGTTTCTCATCCTTGACACATATAATTCGCAAATGTTTACTGAATAATTGTTAGTGGGGTTGTCTTCTTACTGGCTATGTATTTCTCTAAACTTGGGATGTGCTCACTAGAGAGATGAGCATTGCTTTTACAATGGACTCCACGATGCATTTTACAACAGTTAAGGCTAAAATGGAGAAAGTTCTTCCCATTCTCTTCAATCCTTCTGATGACTTTAAGGAGAAAGTCTAAGTTTTGTGCTAGTATACTCTTAACACTCTCTTGTACTTATAATCTCCTTTATTTATCAAAGACACAGCAAATCTAGGCTTGGAGACTTCACTATACAAGGTAGTTGGGTTGAATTTAATCACATTACTGTTTTCTTTATTTTTAAAAGTGTGGGGCACAATTCAGGGTTAAGTATACAAATGTTCATTATGCAGGTATACTTGTTGGTGAGGTGTACCCCTTCCTCCCTGGAAGTTTCCCTCAACTGCCAATCCCACCCACCCCCGGCAGTTTCCTACTACTGCCAACCCCTTTCCTAAAGTATTATAATAATTTTCAAGGTCTGCTTATGAGTGAGAACATATGGTACACTGTTCTTTGTTTCTGTGATCGATCACTGAGTATGATGGACTCTAAAACCATCCAAGTTGCTATGAGGTCCATATGTTTGTCCTTCTTTATGGCTGCATTATATTCCATTGTGTATACGTACCACCTTTTTTTATTCAGTCCAGCTTTGATGGACAGCATGTTTGGTTCCATGTTTTTGCTATTGTGAATAGAGCTGCAACAAACATGTGTGTGCAGGTATCTTTGTGGTAGGATGGCTTGAGTTCCTCTGGGTGTATTCCCAATAGGGGGATTGCTGGGTCATATGAAAGGTCAATTTCTAGTTTTTTCAGAAATCCCCACACATTACTGTTTTAATTGTACTGGGTTCAACAATTACCTTCTACATATGGCAAGTGAGACTGGTTTTTCATTAGGTTGAGACAAAAAAGCATTTCTTTTCAAATAAGTTTGTTAGGGCATAAATGTACACATAAATATACATAAAAAATTAAATGATACAGGGAGCACAAGATTATGAGCAAACATGATGGGATATCTGAGTGACTAAAGTTTGAGAAATACTGCATGAAACTGTAAGTTTCTTCTCTTAGAACAAGGACTGTGTCTGTTCATTTCTCTAGTCCCAAAATTCAGCATGAAGTATCTTGGGCTCTCAGTAAACACTTATGACAGGAAGAGGGAAAACTTAGATTCCATGGTCCATTATTGAGATCATGCTCAGCAAGCACCTCAAATCCTTTTCCTCTTTCTCCTTATACAGGCATAACTCAGAGATATTGTGGTTTCAGTTCTAGAACACTGCAATAATGCAAATATCGCAATAAAGTGAGTCACATGCCTTTGAGTTTTGTTTCCTTGTGCATATAATAGTTATACTTGCATTATACTGTAGTATATTAAATATGCAATGGCATTATGTCTAAAAAACACATATAACTTAATTAAAAATATTTCATTGCTAATGATCATCTGAGCCTTCAGAAAGTTGCTGGTGGAGGGACTTGCTTCAATGCTGATGCCCAATAAGCAATCAGAGCAATGGTTGCTGAAGGTTGGGGTGGCTGTACTCACTTCTTAAAATAAGACAAAAATGAAGTTTTCTACAGCAGTTGACTCTTCATTTCATAAAAGATTTATCTGTGCATGCAATGTTGTTTGATAGCATTTTACCCACGGTAGAACTTCTCTCAAAATTGGTCCGTCCTCTCAAATCCAACCACTGCTTTATCAACTAAGTTTATGGAGCATTCTAAATTCTTTGTTGCTATTTTTAAATGTTCACAGCAGCTTTACTGGGAGTAGATTTCACTGCTCCTCCGTTAGAAACCACGCCTCATCCATTCAAGTTTTATCATAAGACTGCAGTAATTCAGTCACATCTCTTAGGCTCCTTTTCTCATTCTAGTTATTTTTGCATCCATTGTATCTGAAGTTACTTCCTCCACTGAAGTCTTGAACCCCTCAAAGTCACCAATAAGGGTTAGACTCAACTTCTCGAATTTCTGTTAATGGTGTTATTGTGACCTCTTTCCATGAATCACAAATGTTCTTTATGGCATCCAGAATGGTGACTCCTTTCCAGAAAGTTTTTAATTTACTTTGCCCAGATACATCAGAAGAATCACTAGTTATGGCAGCTAGAGCCTTTTGAAATGTATTTCTTAAGTAATAAGACATGAAAATAAAAATCACTCTTTGATCCATAGGCTACAGGATGAATGTTGTACTAGTAGGTATGAAAACAACATTAATCTTGTATGCCTCTTTCCGAGCTTTTGGGTAACTAGGTGCACTGTCAGTAAGCAGTGGTATTAAACTATTTTGAAATAAGTCTTTTTTTCCGAGCACTAAGTCACAACAGCAGGTTTAAAATATTCAGAAAAATCATGCTGTAAACAGATGAACTGTAATTCAAACTTTCTTGTTCCGTTTATAGAGAATAGGCAGATTTGTAAGAGCTCTAGAAGTTTCATAGTAGTAAAGGAGCATTGGTTACAACTTAGAGTCACCAGCTCATTAGCTCCTAACAAAAGAGTCGACCTGTCCTTTGAATCTCTGAAGCCAAGTATTAACTTCTCTTCTCTTGCTATGAAAGCCCTAGGTAGCATCTCCTTCCAGTCAAAGGTTGTTTCATCATTTGCCCTTCACTCCCATTATATCCAGGAATCTCAAAGAGACAACCCTTGACCAAACCTGATGCATGCTTTTAAAATGAGAAAATTATACAGTAAACAGTGAAAATCTGGCCACACTGGAGCAATCAACATGACAAAAATGGACAGAACTGCCTTCCAACTTACATAAGCACAGTTCTTTCTGTAGGACAGTTCTCTCTATGCTTCTGCAATTTACATTCCTCTCTTATCCATCTTACCTGGTCCATCTCTGTGGGCGTCTACATTTGAGATCCCGGCAGAGAACTTTGTTCTTAACATTATTAGGATCTGTATGGCATTGCACTGCAGCTGATTTTTATAAATGCTTGTCTCTTCATCAGCCTATGAGCTCCTTGGGTTAGTTCATCCTTGTATTTCCAATTCCTAGCACACATCTGGCCTGGAGTAGACGTTCACCGTGTCTTTGAAAGAAAATAAATTAAGACTTAGTGATCTTTCTTTTCTTTCCTTCTTTCTTTCTTTTTTACCATAGAAGACAGGAGTCAAAGACTGCATTCCAGGTAGAAATATTGTCAAAAATAACATGTGATTACTGAGAGCCCTACAGAGAGGAAAAAGACAGAAATTTATTTTATAAAAGCTAAAATGTAAGAATGCTTACCACACAGCAGTCTGAGGCCAGCCAGTGTTAGGCAAATGTACTACACACTTATGATGACCCTGAAGTCACTAGATGGTATGACAATGATCATGAACATGTTCACACATCAAGGCAAGATTCAAGTTACATAATAAAGTCTACGTCATAGCTTCATAAGGTTAGGAACCATACGAGATATATTAGAAGAAAAAGGCATCCAATAATACTGAATACGAAATTATGGAATAATTAGCCCCCACGGAATCACTTATTTCCAGAAAGCCAGGGTTTTACTGTAAATTTGGAATATCTGAAAACTTGCCAACTGTTTGAATTTCTAATTGCCTACTATAATTATGCTAAAACTGAGAATCTTTTTCTCTTAATTTTAACACCGTTTATGAGAATTCATTGAGCATTTGGAATTTTTAAAAAATATTCTTTGCTGAAAGTGTATGGTAGATTTATCAGGGGAAAATGAAAGTTCTTAACAGATGGCAAATACTTAGAAAACAGTCTTGCAATACCAAGTATTGCATGACAACCATCTAAATGTCTCTGTCTGTTTCTCCTCCCTTACTTCCTCCTTGTTTCTCTTTTATCCTATTACCTGGTTTAAATCTGCATCTCCATGGGCTACAGGATGAATGTTGTTTAAATCTGCATATCAAGACTTAAGCAAATTTACAGGCCACTAAGTCTTGTCCTGCAGCTGACACATTAACAGAATTTTATCCTGGGTGGCTGTTGACATACTGTTACACCTAAACACTGAGGCAGGAACTACTCGGGTATGGTCGATTCACTTTTAGACAGGAAGTGATAGAATCTTACTCAGAGCTGTCTCCCATGCCACTCAACCTAGTTTTATGCTGAAGATTCTGAAGGTTTGATGCTGCTTACTGATAGCACACTGTATATTCTGAAATATGGTTAATTACAACTAGGAAGCCTCGCTTTTAAAAGGGTTCAGAGACTATGTTCAAGTTTCATGGCAGCTGTTACTAGGAGAACTATCAAATATAGGTTGGATTTTTGAAATGTGAAGCTGATTGAAATGCAAAGACAAGAGTAGAATGAATTCCAGAGGTCATTTGCATATAGCCTGTGTGTTCATTCACTTGTTCCACTTCCTGACAGCACCCTCAAAAATATCTGAAAATATGAGGTGAGTGTGAGGGTAAGTGAGAATGTGTATGTGTGAGAAGAAATAATATTAGGGAAGAAAATAAGAAGTGAAGTTAGAGTAATAATAATGACAAAATAATAATAGGCTTATTAACTGGATTCTGAGAATGTGACATAATTCTGTGAGCGTTATTTCATTTAGTCCTTTCAATGTCCTTATGAGGTGGGTGTTATTACCATTCCCATTTTATTGATGATAAGACTGAGTCTTAGCTAGAACTTTAACTTACTTAAATTTATACAACCATTAAACAACAGAGCCCAAATAGAAACTCATGCTCTTCTAACTCCTGATTTCGCATTCTGAGCCACAATAAACCAATGCAATTTCTTTTGCAAGCGCTAGTTGGAGATCAGAAAAACAGCTGTCCAAGATAGCCCGAGTGACCTCCTTCAGGTGCCCACTTGAGTCCATTATCCCTTAGACTACTGTTGAAAGAATAAGACAGACAGTAGAGAAATTGAGTCTTCCTGCGGTCTTTTTCAGTCACTTGTGGGGCCCACCAAGTACTGGTGCTTTTTTCCCATTTTCTCCTTGATAGAATGAATAGGAAGTTCATGAAGGTTAATGTGTCATTAGATGTGAGAAAGTTGAAAGGCTGAATGAGTCACCTGCTTTGGAGACCTTTAAAAATTACACCAAAATGGAACAATTTAAATAAAATACTGAGTACCTATTCTGTGGGTCTCTCTCTCTCTCTGTCTCTCTCTCTCTCTGTGCTCTCTCTCTCAATACACACACACACGTCACACATAGATATACTAAGTATATATACCCACCACATATATACAGTATTTGGATACATCTATATGTGAATATATACACATTCATATGCATACATATGTGTATATGACCAACAATAAAGACATTCATTCCTTTTCAGATCAGAACACTGAATCTCCAAGATTAGAAAACTCATTCAAGGATATACACTTAGTGAATGAGAAATCTCATGACTTTGGGCCTATCACAGAACCTTCCTGAGCTTTAGCTAACTCCTCCGGAAAAAGAGGATACTAACACCTGCCACCAGGAGTAGATAAAATATTATATACAAGACTGCCTCTCCTGGTACAAACCAGCAACTCATTACATGTAATCTGAAATACATCTGGCCCCTGACCACTCAGTGCTATCTTCATGTGAGGGAATGCTGGGAGAGTTAGAGCTATACTCTGTCCCCATAACTCTGGATCTGCTGTAGAGGTGACATGCTATTGCAATGGATTATCTTTGAAGCAAGTAGAAGTCAGAATATAGCATGCCAACTTAATTACACTTTAATTGAACTGCAGTATTCATCACCAGTTGGCATGGGCCCTTTGAAGTCCAGCATCACCACCCTGCCTCATGGGAACGTGTGCCGTTACCACTAGCATAATTGTTGGAGCAACAGACACATTCCCAGCAGCAGATATTTCAGCAGGTAGTGAAGGTAATTAGGAGAAGATTTTGATCTTGCTGACTTATGGTGAAAAGCAAAGTACCAAGAGATATAAATGTAGAGACAATCAAGTCATATTAAAGTCGACCATGAAAGCTCCCTTTAATATGAGGAAAGAAACACCAGTAAAAACAAAGTTATTTTCAATTTGAAGAGGAAAAAATGCTATCCTTTGATCCCTGACATAATATGACAGGGAAACAAAGCACTCAGACAAATCATCCTATATGGTAATTTTCTTTCTTGTTTGAAATTTGTGAGTGTGTGACAGCCACGTAACTGCTGCTTTAAAAAGTTCATTCACTTTGCTCATACAACAAATGCTTATTAAATGTCTAACACATGTCAGGCACTATGTGAAGCTCATGGACCTTTGTCCTCAGCTGCTCACAGAGCACCTAGGAATATGAAAATATTTTCAGATAACCAGAGAGTAGAGTATTAGGTATCAAGTATATTAAGCTAGGGGGCCCTTGAAGTAGGACCCTCTGTAATTGACTAGCGGGAAGAGGGTAAGCACGTGATCACATCAAGGGTGACTTTCTGGAGGAGGAAGCATGTGACCTGATGATGAAATTGGATTCAGCTCTGTTAAGGGAGAAAGACTGTTTTCAACAGGGCAAGGAGATTAAGCGTCTCACAGCTCAATAGCAAAGACATTGAGTGTTCATCAACCCATCAATGGATGATTGGATGAAGAAAACGTGGTATATATACACTATAGAATACTATGCAGTCATAAACAGGAATGAAATTATGTCTTTCCCAGCAACATGACTGGAAGCCATCATCTTATGTGAAACAACTCATAAACAAAAATTCAAGTATTACATGTTCTTACGTATAAGTGGAACTAACTAATGCGTACACATGGACATGCATTATAGAACAACAGACATTGGAGATTCAGATGGCGAGGGTGTGGGAGAGGGAAGGTGATGAGGGCTAATTGAATGGGCACAATGCAGGTTATTTGAGTAATGGATACCCTGAAATCCTAGACTTCACCATTGTGTGATCGATGCATGTACCAAAACTACACGTGTACATCTTACATGCATATGAACAGGAAAAGAGCTTACAGAAAAGCACAAGGTCATAAGGAAGTTTAGGAGATCATAAAAAGTTCGTTCTCCACCATTTTGCCGTAGGAGGTAGGGTTGTGGGAAGTGGGAAGAGGTGGGGCAGGGTCACGGATGTATGCTATGCTGAGAATGTGTCCCTTGACCTCAGGGAAACAGGAAATATCCGAGTGGATTCTTAGAGTCAAATCTCTGTATTTAAAGATCACTAGCTTGGAAGATAAGTTGGACTGAAGAGGGATGACTTGGAAAGCAGGGAGTCCAGTTACAAGGCTGTTGGAAATGATCAGGAGAGAAATCCCCAGGGTCTGGCTTAGGATAGTGGCAAGAACAGCAGGAACAAAAGAGGAAACTAGAGAAAAATCTGTTTTCTCTGAAGCTGAATTCAGAGTAGATTTGACTAAATGTAGAACTGAAATTTGAGAAAAAAATACAGGCTGCTACACTACTCATATTTAATGGAAATGTTAAATAAGGCCACCTTTGCTTAACATATGGGATATATGTGAATATATGTGATCTTGAAAAAAAAATCTGCATGTAGATTAGATTTGCATAAAGTAAATCACATTCAAATATGTCATAAGAGCTCGTGGTTTAAAATACTCCTGTGTTGACTGTTTATAGTCTAGAGAATAGCTTTCTATCCTATTTGTTCAGTTCATTTAAATGTAGGTAATTGGGGTTAGCTCAAAGCATATTTTGTATACCTTTCCACCAATTTGATTTTATTTGGGTAGAGGATATACTCTGATACACAGTAAATGTGTGGATATCTCTTATTCTCTATAGCAGTTTTAATCCTGGTTGCTTCAATTTCATCAACGCTTTAGCTAATATTATTAGTGCTTTTACCAAATGCCCTAAGTTCATATAAATGATCCATTTGCCATAAAAAAGTAATTTTGTGAAAGACACGAAAAGTGTTTATGATGGATAGATGGATGAGGCATAAATAAAAAATAGATAGTGATAAGTAGATAGAGAGATACAGAATTGGTAGACTCAGATCTTCAATAAACTCTAAATATTAATGTCCTTTGAGGAAATGGGAACTCAGAAAGCCTAAGTCACAGAAATCGCTAGTGGCCATCAATGAATTAGAATTCAGATCACCTAATAGACTATTTAACCTGACTTACCCACATTATAATGTTAATGGATAGGTTTTAGGTAGATGATAGATAGTAAAATAATTTTATTCCAAAAAAAAGCAAAGGGGAAGTTGAATAAGGAAAATGGTGATTCCACATAAATCTTTATTCCACATAACAGCTAGTTTTGAAATTTAAAAAAACCAAAAGGTGCTACATCAGGCACTGCACATCTATTGTTCCATTTAATCTTCACAATCAACCTAGCATTTAGGAATTATAACTTCCCTTTTACAAATGAGAAAATGGATACTCAGAGAAATTAAATGACATGCCTAGCGTCATTCACTTCTAGAAGCTGAAGAAGCATGTAAAACCGAAGTCATTATAACTACTATGGCATCTTCCAAATACCTCCCCCTGAAGCTGAGATTCTGCAAGCCAGTTCTACTGCTACAGTGTTGTGAGGACTCACCAGGAATGCCTTCTGTTTGCTTTTTATCAGACTGCCTTTGAACTTCTCTCCAGGGGGTAAGTGGGTGAGTTACTGGAACATTTCCTTGTTTAACACTTTGTAGATGATGAATAATTTTCTTCAAATAATTTCAAATGCGGTGTTTTGAAAAGCTCAAAGTCAGGTGTGCATGTTTGCTGAAATCTCTCAATTACTTAATCATGTTCCCATGAAGGAATACAAAAAAAAGAAAGCATGCTGGGTCAGATCAGTGGTCCATTTTGCCCAGTGTACAGCACTAATGCTGACACGAAAGGATCATTTGTCGTTTGTGCTCCACAATGTCAACTTCAAAAGATTCAGCAACTGCCCAAGCAGGTCAAGCTTGTCCTAATTACAGATTGTAGAGCAACCATTCATCATTTTAGCACAACCTTTTTAGAATGTATTGGAATGGATGGATGCAGATCTTATTCGCTTATGCACCTAAGTCAAAAAACTTTATTGAGTGCCTTCTGTGTGTGTCTCAAAAGTCTAAGGTATTGAATTCAGAGATGAATAAGACGTATCGCCCTTCAAATGCTCAGGTAAACAGACAGCTGCTATGAACTAGGGTGGGTGAGTAGCAGGATACACTACAGCATCTCAGGATGACTTGTGTTTCCTGTTGGTTTCAAGTAACTGTGACCCCTTTGTCCCAGGTTCCAGAGCAAACACAAAAAAGCAAATATATGCACTGACCACATTTCTTGGAGCCAGGCCCAACCTGAAGCAAAGCCCCCCCGCCAAGCTCAGCTTAGACTAAATGACAGTAAAACCTCCTGACCTCGACAATAAATGCTTGTTGTGCATAAACCTTTTGTTTGGGTTTGTTTTCATTTATGACACATTATTGCAACAACAGTTGACTAATACTCAATATAAGATCCTAGCACATGAAAATTTTCTCATTAAATGGTAGATTCAACTGTTCTTCTCCTGGCATCAAGGGCCCATTGAAAATAGAGTGTGTGTTTGAGTGAATGAGTGTCTACACCTTTTTGAAACAAAATATTCTTCTCCATCACCAAAGAGTATGCACCTCCACATTCCACTGTGGGAAACTGAGGTATGAAGGTTCACTGTGATGCCTAAAATCCACCTTAAGTATCTAAAACATACAGCGTTAACTGCTGCCTGTGAAAACATGTTGCCTAACATGCAATGGATATTAAATCAATATATTCAGCGTTCTCCCAACGGAGATGGAGGAGATGCTAGGGAAGACAGAGAGGGCCGGTTGGGCTTCTGCCTTAGCCGCCAGGGGCTTTGCGAAGACCTTCCCTACTTCTACTGGGGCAGGTCACCTGGTTTCTCTGTTGATGGAAGCTATTCTGAACTCCCCCAGAAAAAGGAAAAAGATCATTCTTGAAGCCCCAACTAAGAGACAAAAAGTGGCTGGCTTGATATGGGGTCTTTTCTTTACTTTTAATAAAGGGAGAAACTCAAATATTTGCAAGCAAGCTATATTAAAGGAGAACTTCAGGATTTCATGTACAGAGTATGCAGGAGAAGGTCTGGCACTGGAGCACATTAATGCCTTCGTGTGTTATCACCCTACAGTTTAAAAAGGAACGCATGGGGACATCTCAACTTTTTACTCATGCTGCAAGTATGTGCTAACAACTTATTTTGTGACAACAAAGGATTTAGGATATGGTCAAGGTTATGAGGAGAAGAGAAAAGAAAAAAGAAAGGAAAAGGAACATCTGTCGAGGTTCAATGATGGCATTTCTTTTCTACATTTTACTTTAAATCCTCACAACAATCCTATGGGGTAAGTCACGTCTTTCGTCTTTTAAAAACTGAGCAAATTTAGTCTCAGAATGGTGCCTTAAGGTGGGTTTCCTGGAAACAGGCTCTGCAGATGAGATTTGCACACAGGAGGTTTACTGGGAAAAGGATGTGGGCATCACACCTGTGATAAAAAGATGGAGGGAGGAGGAGGAAAGGAAGATGAACCATAAGGTAGTTGCAACAGAGGCCTCAAATGATTTTACAGGAGCTCTGGAATTTTCCCAGATTGAGACAGGGGGCTGAGCTATCTCCAAATGGTTATGCAAGTAGAAGTCATTTATTAATTCCTTATTATGAATATTCAGGTAAGAAAAATATTTACCAATTTACTTTATTTGCTTATTTATGCATTCACTGAGTCATTCATTAATTCATCAACACTTAGACAGCCCCTGGTATGTGCTAGAAGCTGGTATGTTAGGTGCCCTGCCAGCTCTGGATATTGATCAGGTATACTTTTTGCCCTGTGAGGTTCTTGCATTCCAGCCTTGTGAATGTCTAAGTAAGTGAGGTCTCCAAAAAGAAAAAAAAAAAATCCTTTAAAACTTGTACCAAATTAAAACAAGAAAAGACCTCATCTGCAAACAAATTTTCCCTCAAGGCCACAGGAAATCCTTGAGGGACAAGAAGATACTTGTATGAAGGACCCAAGTGTTCTCATCCTTAAAAATCACTCTTTGCGGGTAGAAACTAATTAAAGAGTGTGCTTTGCTGTCTCATCGCCTCCATTTGATGGATTTGGCTCTGCACAGAGGCCAGAGTCTGTTTGGATTGCTTCTGAAATTGCCCTTGCATCAACTGCAATCTCTGGGCTCCTCTCTCCACCGCAGGAAAAAAAAATGTTCTTCCTATGAATAATAACCCCTTACATGAAGTGACTCTAAAAGAAGTAGATTGAAAAATAAAGACTGAGCTAAATAAAAATGTCATAATAGGTAAGAAGTCCTGCCAGTATTTTTCTACTGGGACCCTTAACCCACTATCATCAATATTTGGGGCTTACAGCAGACAATGCAATTAGCATGACACCATTTGCTGAGATCTCCACAAACATGAAAAACTACAGTTCTGGCTTCAGAGCTTCCTTGTCAGTAGAGCTTTATGAAGGACATATCTACAACTAGAAATGCTTACTAAAGACAAGATAAAATTTCAACCAGTTTGAAACAAATATAATGCACTTACAGGGTGCCGAATTCTGAATCTATTGCTCTATCCAAGATAAAACTTGTGAGAGCCTACCGTTACATATACTAGACAGCCTCATCCAATGAAAGTAAAAAGATTAAGACTGGTTGAAGAAGTGGGGGTTAACACTGAAAGGGTGTAAAGCTAGGGTTGAATTATGTTCATCTAATTTCTTAGAAGCACCCAAACCAACAGGTTTTATTGCTAAAAGAAAACCCTCTGGAAACTAAGAAGTACAGCTCATCCACGAACTCATTCATTCATTAGTACATTCAGCAATATGTACAGAGCACCTACTAAAGTCCAGATACTGTTCTAGGAACGGGGAATACAGTGCTCAATATAAGAAATATGTCTTATTGTCATGAAACTTGCATTCTGACAGAAGATAACAGATAATTATCAAGTATGAAATAAATAATGCAAATATAATATTAAGGACTGACGAAGATGGTGAAGAAATTAAAGCAGGGCGGTGTTATTGAGAATAATGGTGGGGTCGAGGAGTTTAGATGGAATGATAAATACAGGCTTTTCAGAACAGGTGTCACTTGAACAGAGAAGGAAGAGGAAGGGAAGGAGGGGAGAAGAGGAAGGGGAGGATATGAAGGGGAGAGAAGGGGAGGGGTTTGGAGAGGGGAGGAGGAAGAAAAGCAAAGAAGGATCCCTTCATGGAAATCTATGGAGAAAGTTCTCCAGGAAGAGGGAGTAGCTGGTGTAAAGACTCTGAGGTGGAAAAATGTTTGGCAGAAATGAAGTTCTAGCAAGTCCACTCAGAGTCTTTCACGAAGCTGTGTGCCGTGGTGTAGGATCTTCCAGAAGAAGGGCTGCCTTTCTAATTTGTCCAGACACTACATGCAGCTTTGGGAAGCCCAGGGGCCCAGAAAGCAAGATGGAGAGTGATGAGAGGTCTGGTTGGCAGCGTCAAACCACAATGACGTTGGGAAAGCAAGGCACCTAAAGTTACATCCCGCTTTCCAATTTGGATTCTGCCATGCGTGACGAGGTAGACCAGGGCCAGTCCCTGCACGACTTAAAGCCTCAACCCCTTGCTACAAACAAGGAAGCCGAATGTGATGCTCCCCCATGCTCCTCACCACACTCTATTAAGCTAGGAACCCACAGTTTTTGGCTCCTCACCATGCTCTTTAGGTGTCAATGAACCCAGAGCTTTAAGTGCAATTTAAATCTGAAGCCTTAAAACTTCAGGACTTGGAGATGCCGGCGGGCAATCCCATCCTGTGATGTCTGGTTTTGTTTGTTTAGGCTAGAATAATTAAATCAATTATCTTTAAAACAATAGCCAGCAAGCAATTTTTAAGTGAGATGAGTAAGGGAATTTGGAGACCAAAAGTGATTGGGCAAGAAGATAGAGGGTGGGTGTGGCTCTTTTGACGTAAAGAACACCCGGTCTCATTCGCACCAAGTGGTGGCTGACTCCACGGATTTTCTGGATTTTAAAGTTTCAGCTTGTTGTTCTCAGGAACCAATTATAGATTGTCAGGAATTTTGTAATGAACCAGATAATTGGATAAGATGCAGTTAGAACATCCAATGAAGGATGAACATGTCTGCATTTTCAGAGTAAATGTAGAAAGAAATACCTATATTTGCATTTAATTTAATTATCTGGATTAGAGGTGAGGTCATCACTTTTTTTCCACCAAGGAGCAAGTAGAAACTCAAAGTAACTAAGGGAATAGCTTAAAAGTATTGATTTTCAGCAAAATCAAGACTAGAATCCAGGTTTTCCTGATTATAAATTCTGTACTTTGAGATGTATGCAATTGAATGATATAAGTATATTTGTATAATATTCACAGAGCCCTGGGGTTTTGCATGTGTGTGTGTGTGTGTGTGTGTGTGTGTGTGTGTGTATGTGTGACTGCCATCCAGGCCTCTATAAACCGAAATAGTCCCTTCGTGTGAATTAGCAAAAATAAATAAAGAAAACAAAGCTTTGTCAGCCTACCTCAGATTGAACTGCTGGGCCTCTTCCTTGCACCCTGGCGGCCCTAGTGGTGAAGTCTACAACCTGCACAGTTTGCATTTGGCAGCCCTGAGACTGATCCACCAATGACCTTTTGGTCATTTGAGGGCATGATGGATTTTGCCTGTGATGATAAAATAACAAGAGGAAAAAATATAATAAATGTTTCATCTGCTTTCGGCTTTCCAGAGCACCAAACTATTATATTTCATAATATTTGACTTGCTCTAAGGAGCAATCTTTTGAGATAGTCAAGACAGAGAAAGGATTAATGTCCCTATTTGATTGATTAGAAAGTAAATATTCAGAGAGATAATATGACTTTATGCTCACAGTCAGTAAATGGCCCCAAAGCTTCTGATGCCAAATGCGATAATTTCTCTACCTTATTTAAGTAGAAAGTTTTAATTCCATTATTTTTTTCCCCTAATAATTAAAGCTCCTGGACAAAAGTTTAAAGTATGAGATCTTGGGGGAAGAACTTAAAATATGAGCTGCAATGGAGTTCTGCTGTGATTTAGGGATTTTTATATATCCAAGAAGTATTTGTCCTTTGTTCGGTTGAACCAAGCTAGTGGTTTCCACACATGTATACCCGCTGCATGCTGAAAACTAAGTTAGAATCAATTGCATACTCCATCTTGTCTATCAGGGGATTAAACCGGTCCAAGTGCAGAGAGAGTGATGCTACTTGTGAAACACATATGTGTAATTAAAAACCGAGACCAATTAGGTTAATTAGGAGTTGCTCAGTTTGGGGAACACAATGAGAGTTTTACAAGTTATAAAAATCTTACCAAAATAAATAAACTGTTGTATTTAAGAAACAAAACTTCCTCACACTCTGTATTGTGTTTACAATGCCACATAAACATGGGTTAATATCTCATTTTCACTTTTGGGCTTTTTGTGTTGGGATTATGGGAAGGACCAAGACATATGCCATGCAGTTAAACTCTTGAGTGGAGAGCAGATAATCAGGACAAATGCCATTTCGGCATTAAAAAATGTGGAAGGAAGCACTCACGTTAAAACAGAGAACTTCTCTGTGCAGATTTAATTTGTGTCAGAGAAGCCTATGTCAGCACAGAGTCTCGTTGAATTTCTCTTCAATTATATTTGGAAGTATTTACATTTGAGAATGTGTAAACAAGCCTGTGGTCAGTCTACAAGTCTTGTTAAAATATGCTGGCCTAACTTGAATGGCTCCAGTCCTGCCACTGACCATTCATTGCTCAGGGCATCTGTCCAGTCTCCAAGTCCTAAGCCCTGCCTCAGTGTCCAAGACCACTCCATGGGCATTTACTTCTTTTCTTAGGATTGATCTTTGGGAGTGGATATTTAGGAATTCCCCCATATTTCCTGGGCCTTTCTTTACTCCAAACCCAGATTCCAAGTTCATCTCAGCTCTGCACCTTATAATCAGATGCCAGCCTGGCCCTCACGTGCCTAACTCTGCCCCTGAGTGCCCTGCCCAGGTAAGGGCTGTAGGAACGCCATTTACCATGAAGGAAAATTTGGATGAAGACACTATGGGCACTTTGAGAAATAGTCAGAGACTCTTTGAAAAAAGAAAATGAGCTTGAAAAGCTATAGGCTTATTTTAGAGGCAAATCCACATATTAAAAAGAAAAGAAACATCTTACATAAAACTGTAAAAAACCCTTAAGAGAATTTCTATTAGCTATACTAATTTGAGGCGAATATTCTCTCTCTTTTCTATTAAGCACTGAAAATCACTCTTCTTATCACTAGGACCAGAGTTCAACTATCAATGTGTAAGCATAAATGTATGACTGCATTTTCTCTGTGGCCTTTGGTGAAGAAGAAACAATAGATCTTACTTGTTTTTGTGCAGAATCTAGGGACCACTAAAGTCTGCATGTTTTCTCCAAATGAGTTGGGCTGACATATTTGAACAGGACTACAATAACCCTTTAGCTGCTCTAGATAATATGTAAGAAATGCATCAAAGTTAGTGAAATATTGCTTTCTTTAAAATTGAACTTTTTAAAGCCAATGTAACTGAAATACCAGGATTTCACTGACCACACAGAAAGCTAATTGCTGAGACAGCAAGTATTGCCAGGAAAGTTTTTTTATTTGGGTAATATCAGCCAAGGAGAATGGAAGATTCAGTCTTCAGTCAAATCCATCCCCTCCATCCCACTGAAATCTGCCTTTTTAATAGTGGGGTAGGAATGTAGAAAACAGGAATTAGGAAGGTTAAAGATGAGGATCTGGTAAATAGGAATTAGGGAGGGAAAAGGAAGAGAATTTGGTAAACAGGAACTAGGGAGGGGTCTGGCATCTCATTGTCTGGATGCTGTGATCTGGTGAGTTTTAGTTCCTGTATACTAGGCCTGAGGGTTGGTTTTCTGAGAGAGAAACTCAGATAAGACAAATGTAAGTTTGAAGCTTTAACTGGGTGGGTCAATTTCTATGATTATCCCCTGGAACCATTAGTTCTATGGGGAAGTTGAGTCAGTTTCAAATATGCTTCCTGTTGGCCATGTGTAACCTTTCTGTTATAAAGAAAAAAGTCTAAACAGGGAAAGACTTGCTCATCCCTGCTACAGGTAATTCTACTTTTGGCTCAAGTTTAGAACATCTGAATGTATTTTTAAGCCACCCACTGCTGTCCATTGCCTTATACTTTTATGACAAGTACAATTCTGTTGAGCAATGCTTGAATTTTTTTGATAAATAACTTGCCAAGATAAATAAATACATTGCAGCCCACTTTCCTTGACTGATAGACTTTTCCTATTGATGACAATTAATTAACCCGAATGAGTTGCTCGACTGCAAAGCAGCTACTTTCTGAGGATCAAACATCAGCATTTGGGAAGTAGACAGCCAGGGTGTGTTGTATAGACAAAACAAGGTTTGTTCACTGATGGTATGAATGTATTTTTGAAGAGAATAAGCATAGTCAGAATAATTTTATAAGCAAAACCCTATAGAATATATGCACATTTAACCATAGAGTAGTTGCTAAGGAAACAGACCTAGAAGTATATTCCCTGTGCTCAAATCCCGGTCCTGCCACTTCTAAACTTTGTGATGCTGAGCAAAGTGTGCTGCCATCTCTTCTCTCTGTAAAATATAGACTAGAACTTGTCCTGGGCTTGCTAGAGATGAAAGGAGATTATATATGCAAAGTTCTTAGCATACTTTCTGTCATTCAATAATATTAGTCTTGCAAATTTTTTCTAACATAGAACAATGAAGACCAACATGCTTAAGTCACTCAAAAAAAGTGACAACAGTGCTATCCTACTAAACAACACCCGACCTCTGACTTGCTGAGGCAAGAAGGAAAATATCCTATTTTTACTAGCAAAAGACTTGAGTTTGGTGTCTCCGGTGTCTATTATTTCTGTCTTTGTGATCGTTTAGCTTCCACACATGAGTGAGAACATGCAGTGCTTGTTTTCAGTTTACCTAGTATGATAATTTCCAGCTCCATCCATGTTACTCCAAAGAATATGATTTCATTCTTTGTTGTGGCTGCATAGTATTCCATAAAGCTGGAGGAGAGGGTTAGGGTTCAGAAACTAGCTCTGGGTCACATCATTCATTCTCTGGGAGATTGAACCACCTGAGACTCAATCTCTACCACTAACCAATATGTACATGTAACGGATATGCATTTCTACCCCCGAATCTGAAATAAAAATGAACATTAAATTTAAAAACAGACTTGAATGTGAACTTTTCCTTGTGTGATCTTTAGAGAGTTGTTTTTCCTCTCTCTCGTTATAAAAAGGCAATGATGATGCGTGCCTCATATCGCTGTAATGCAGACTCATGAGAGCATGCACGCAAATGAACTAATACCATGTCTCCAAGGAACAAGGTGTTACATAAATATTAATGTCCTCACCCTCTTTTCCTTTCCTCAGACTCATATGTCACAGTTTTTCGATTTATCTAAATGGAAGGCCTAATCAAGGACATTTCTCAGTAAAGTTCTAGGTCAAGACCATTCATTCCTAAAACCAGTTCAATGTGCCCCTCTTTAAAGTGCTTAGATTGTATAGATGGGACATATTTTCATCACAAAGTGGCTGAAAACTTCATCAGTGGAAGAAACCCTCTTTCAGAACGTGGTTCCATTTCAGGCTCAGGTGCATTTCATGTGCCTATCATAACTCTTTGCTGATTGGAACAACACTAATTCTCACATTTCGCATTCATGGCCTTGAAAGAAAGTGACTGAGAGGGAGTGTGTGAATCAGAATCATCTTCTCCAGACTTCAGACCCGTCTAAAGAAAACATCGCCCTCTTTTTATTGGAAACACCGGAAGGTGTAAGTTGTTACTGAGTAAGGTTCTCACTCATTCAATCCAGCCTCTCTTTCTCTTAATTCACACTGTTCTTGAGAAACTAACCGACAATTTCTAGTCAAATTAAGTGGACCAACCAGAGATTTTATGTTGCCCACTGTTTTGCTAGATTTTAATAAGGTAAGATGGTGACTAATGTGTTCCAGTTTCAGACTGGGACAAGATAACCCTTCCCAGAAAGCTGGCTTGCTTTTTTCAAAGACAGAATTTTGCTTTGCAGTTGAAAGACAGTTAGGGATTTCCACTCTGGTCGGAAGTCTGGTAAATGTATGCTAATTTTCAAATACAGGGTTGACTTGGACTTCCCTAATGTAAGGAGATTCTGTTTAGAAGTTGATGGAAAAATCACTTCCTTACTGATGATAAAATAATGAATTCACTTATTTTAAAAGTGAAAGAGAGCCGGAAACCAGACTTCCTTTTAAACTTGAACCTGCCAGGCTGCAAGAGCTTCCTTAGCAAGATGTTTTCCTTTTGTATTGCGTACAACAATGTAAAATAAGTGCTCAGCGAAGTGACCAGGCCAACATTAATGTTGTAAATAAATGTCATGATATTTCCATTGAACCTTCAGAAAATGATTTGCATCCTCCCAGAAAGCATTTGGACAGCTTGTCTAGCACTCCACTTCTGGGATGTTTCTCCTCAAAAAGTTCAGTGCAAAGGTCCGGCTTTCAGACTACCTTACTAATCTAGCTTCACAACAAACCTGAAAGCATTTAAGAACAGGTGCTGAGGTACTTAAGCATTTCTACTATTGTCATCTGCTACGAAGAGGGATCTGTACGCTCGGAGTAAATTCTGTTGCTGCTTCACAAAGGCTGCCACAGTCTTCATCATGATAGGAAGTGCCATTTGTTTGTTTGTTTTTATATTTTGATTCCTTGAATGCACCAATTCAGAGGCAGGTTCAGCTAATGTCTGCAGGCTCTTACTGTGTGCCAGTCATCGTGATTGACATTTCATGTTATCTCGTTTGATACTTACAATAATTGTTGAGGCATGCCATACTATTTCCACAAGCTTCAGAAGTTGGAAGGACCTATTCAAACTCAATCAATTGTAAGTGCTAGGGCAATCACTGAGAAAATGGCAGAGCCGGGGTTTGAACCAAGTCATCCCAAGCTAGGCACTGGCTGTACTTTGCTAAATCTGTGTTCACCAGAATAAAAAAGAAACCAAAAGAACCTAGATGTTTTGTGGTCAAAAACATTTGGAAAGCATAGAATAAACGACAACCAGTTTCTTAAACGTGAGATTTTCTTAGAACCAAGAGTGAGATTTCTTATGATCCAAAAAGAAGCTGTAGCTAGACTATGTCCTAAACTTAATTCTATCAGTGAAATCTACTTTATAAGGTGTCGTTCACAGGTATCAATACATACTGGGAAATATTGTCTGACATATTCTGAGTTTGCCATTGCATGCTATTTCTGAGCTGTTTATATCTCAGAGAGTAGCAAAATGCCTTTTGGTTCATAACACAGCCCCACGTTCAAGACATTCAGGGTATATTGGGAAAACATGGCCTATACACATGAAGCTGTTACAAGTCCACAGAGGGTAGATCATGCTGAGCTTATTTCAAGCATTTTTCTGCTTATCCAAAAACATCAGTAGGATCCTTTTCCAAAAAGCATGAAATTTAAAATGCCCTATGTAGTGATCTAGTGATCTTCAGACTTCATCTTCCAAGAATGTAGGTACTGGGAGCCACAAAGGGACTTTTTATGTTTTATTTTGTGATGCTCTCCCAGAACTTTATAGGCATCAACATTCTGGGAAGCAATAAATACCTGTCCTCATGAGGACATTTTCTTTTTGAATATGCGTCAAAAAGAGAAGGAATTCTATATGAGCTCATGTATCCCCAAATCAGCTGGAAAAGAATGAAGAGAAGGAGACTGCCAACGTCTCTGGGTATAGAATTGTGATGAAATTCATTGAACAGAAGCAGAACTTTCTGAATCTTAGATGCCCTATGTTTTCCACAAACAAATTCGAAATTGGGGCCAGTGACTGTGTATTTGCAAATGTGATGGGAACTGGAAACCGGGGGGGGGGGGGGGATGACAATCTCTTCATCCGTTAACCGTTGTTAACAGCAAATGAACAATGTGAGACTATGAAGGTGAAGAATGACTAATTCCCTCACTCTGAGTGATGGTACTCACTCTCTGAGGGTGTCACTGCAGCTGTACATGTGTGATGTGTCTCAAATTATTTTTCCCCCAATTACTGTAGTTTATTAATTGTGGTAGTTTATTACATCAGCAATAAAAAACTAATACATGTCGCAAATCACATGAATAGAATTCCTCTTTTGCACCTTATATCTCTGAAATAAAGACAGCTTAGCATACTGTATTCATCTTTTATCCATTGCCCAATTCAGTTCGCTGTGCATTGTTTTAGATTGTCTTGTATTACCAGAAGAAGCCTGACACTTTCTTTCCTCATACTGTCCTTTCCAGAGGTTTCTATCAAGGTTATCCTCACCTCATCGGGTGTGTCTCATTTTTTACTTCCGAAACTGCTTGCAGTGGGATTGGAATTATCTCTTCCATCAAAATTTTGTAGAATTAAATTTGGACCTTGTTTGATATTTGGGGTAAGATCTTTAAGCACTGATTTAATTGTAATGATTTTAAAAATCATTTTTTAATGTATCCATGAGTCAATGATCTATTTATTTATTTATTTTTAATGTTTTATTAAAATAACTGGAGCTAAAATGTATCTAGAATTCTTGATGTGCAGCTGAAGTTCCTTCCACACCAAGGGCACGTTCAGTCTGTGTTCTGCGTGATGTCTGTATGAGCAGTGGGTAACTCTTTTGTCTCAATGGCTGTGGGACTACACCTCTTTCACTGTCGACCCTCTGCAGCTGTTAGTTCCCACTCTCAGCCTCTTCCCTTAGGTCAACCACCCTGATACCCAGGGTGCACCTCTTAGAATCATATTCCCTGCCATTCTGGGAAATGTGACTGTCGTCTTTGTGAGCTGGCTGCCAGTTCAGTTTTTGTCTTTACATTTTGTGGTAGATTGACACACACACACAGTCGTACACAAATACATTCCAAGGTATATATCTTGACATGTGTAATATGTTGTATCTCAGTATATGTCACTAGATACATTGTTTTGTGAAGTCCTTTATCCACAGTGAAAGTGGATGTGGGTCTAGAACCCTAGACTTGTTCACGGTAACTCTAGGCCTTTGAGTTTTTGGCAAGAGACTCAATTTCTCTAGGAGACCAATTCCACATTTTAAAAATGGGGGTGAATATAATTACCTCATTGTGTAATTGTGACATTGTTCATTTTAAAGCATTTTGTAAATGGTGAGGAACAATATGTTTTTTCTATCATTGCCATGAGTTGGTTCATCAAAAATATGTTAATGAATCTACTGTGTGAGAACACTAGGCTAAGTCTAGGGTACCCCAAGTAAATAAAGTCTTGTCTGTGCAAGGAACCTCCTACCTATAATAGAAACACAGAATGTAGCAGCACTTATATGAGGACCTCTTAGTAGTATTTAATCCTATCTTTCTTCTTGAAACCCATTTCGCTGGTGTTCAATGAAACCACCACCCGGGTGCTTCCTCCCTCTTTCCATTTCTTCCTTCTCAATTTCTTTGGTCCCCAGAGCCCTCTACACAATTTCCAAATGTTGACATTCCTAAAACCTTGATCTCAAGTCCACCCTTAACTTATACTCTCTTCTGCACAACCTTATCCATTGCCTTTAAAAAAATTTTTTTTGGCATTGTGGGGTACATGTGAAGATTTGTTACCTAAGTGTACTGAATGAAGGTGAGGTTTGGGCTTCTGATGAGCCCCCCCACCCCAGTGGGGGTGATACTCAATGGGTAGTTTGTATTCCTCTTTCTTCCCTCCCTATTTCAGCAATGCTCAATGTCTGTTGTTCCTGTCTTTGTGTCCATGTGGGGCTGATGGTCAGTGCCCATGTATGAGTGGGAACATGTGGTATTCAGCTTTTTTTCTGTCTTATCCATTGACTTTAAAGTGCATGTCAAGATGTGCAAAATTTACATTTCTATTCCAAGTGAGATTTCTTAAATTCAAGATTGTTAATATAAATAACAGGCATTCAAATGGAAAATGTCCATATTGGAAATCTTGACCCACCTTTATAAATCCTCTACTATTGTTTTTCTTCCCCTGGTAAATGTTCCTTCCGTTCATCCATATGAACAGACCCAAAGCCTGGCCATAATTATCCTTCCACAGCACACCCTTTCAAAGACTGTTATGAATCTCTCTCCTCTACTGCCACCATCCTAGTAAAACCACCAGTATCACCCACCTGAATTGTGGCAATGATTTTCTAGTTCTCTCCCAGAGTTCTCTTTCCCAAACAAAAGCATATTTTTAATTCTAAAAACCCTTAAGTAGCATACCATTGAATTTGCTAAAACAACAACAGAAAAGAAGAGGAAAGAAGAAAAGGAGGGAGGGAAGGAGGGAGAGAGGGAGGGAGAGAGAGAAGGAGGGGAGAGAGGGAAGGAGGAAGGAAGGAAGGAAGGAAGGAAAATCCTTAAGATGGTGCACCAGGCCAGAGTGACCTGTCTTCTCCCTTTCCTACTGCACCACTCCCTTTATTCTACTTTTGCGTCTTCAGATACACAGTGCTCTCCTGTTTCTGGATCTTGCACTTGTCCCAAATAGCATTGGCATATTCTCCCATCCTCTTCATCTCCACTCAGCTGAGACCTGCTCGCACTTGCAAGTTCAGCTTATTGTTATGTCCTCGTTTAGAAGTAAGCCTGCCCTGACTTTCCTGTCTAAAGCAGCTCCCCTGTTTTTCTTTTTCATGGGAGCCCGTAACGTCCCTGCATAGAACTTAAATGATTTTAATTATGTATCTTGATCTTCCCTACTTGAGAACACACTCCATGAGGAAAGAGTTTGGAATGCTTACATCCCTGAATACCCAACCCCTAGCAAAGCAGCCAGCACATAACAGACATTTAGAACATATTTATAGAATATATCATTTAAAGAATGAGACATATTTTTAATCACCCAGACAATTGACACTTGTCTCTTTAAATCAGAGTTTTTAATTCAAATATTTTAGATGATAATGTTATTGACCACTTACATGAATTCTTATATTAAAGAAAAAAAACATCATTATTCATTGATGATCTAGGTAACCAAAGAACAAAGGATAAAACGTTTAACACCAACAAGATTTACATTTAAGGTTTTAAAAAAAGCCAACTGAACTGGCCTAAGTTATAGAAACTTAGCTTTATAGCAGTTAATGAAAACATAACTCAGGGGTTTTATTTTGACTATAAATTCAAAATGAGTCAACAGTGGAATGGGACTGACAGACATAGACACATGCTGTATTAGTAGAAGTATAGATTTTAAAATAAGATAGGCGCAAGTTCAGCTCTGTTCTGTACCTAAAATATCTATTTATTTCAGAGTCCCAACATTGAAGAGGAACATCCAAAAGCTGCAGGGTAGCAGAAGAAGAACACTAAGTGCAGAGAGGCCATCTCATTGTCCACATGCATTTTCTCAGCTGTTCTAATGTAGGTATGCCGTAGGTCTCTGAGCCCAGCTGACATCCCTTGTCATCAGATAATTGCAGACTCTTAGGCAAATTTCTCCACTCTCATTGTTCCAATGACTGATTATCAGTCACTGTTTTCCCAGGTCTACATTGCTTCCTCAGACCTCTCCCTGAGCTTCAGATGCTCAAATGCCTGCTCGGCATATTTCCCTGGATGTCCTTCAAGAACCTCAGGCTTACATCAGTACCTTTCCCTAATGCAATGTTTCATTCATAGCAGCAGTGTCCACTTGCCCCCAAACAAAAAACTGAAGAAATGTATGTCTTAGTATATTGGCACCATTATCACAAACTACCAAAAAAATTGGGTAAGTTATTCAGAGTCGAAATGTAGTTATCACAGTTCTGGAGGTTGGGTCGTCCAAGAGGAAGGTACTGGCAGGTTGGAGTCTGGTGAGGGCCGGGTCTCTGCTTCTGAGATGGTGCCTTGGACACTGTGTCTTCATATGGCAGAAGGTGAAAAGGCAAAAAGGGTCCTCACCAGTTCCTTTGAGTCCTTCAATAAGGCATTAATTCCATCCACAAAAGTAGAACCTTCAATGTCTACCTCCCTCTTAAAATCCACACCTCTTATTTCTTCTGCTTTGGAGGTTAAGTTCCAACGTGAATTTCAGAGTGGATGCAAACATTCAAACCCTAGCAGTATCCTCAGTCCCTAAACTGACTGAGGCTATTACAGTTTTTTTTCACGCCCTACTAGCATACCTGTTACTAATGTCACCTCCTCTCACTCCCCACGGTTTGCTGAGCCTTAAAAAGCAGATTAAGTTGTCTGAGTATTTTAGAAAATAACAAGAAATTAGAATGTGAATGGGGCTCTCTGGGCTCTCCTGTGGATATGTAGTACAACTTTAAGCAATTCGCTTAGTTCTGTTCATCTTGTCTGCTTAACTATGGATTCTATCAGACCAAGCTATTTCACATCATCATGCCTTCATTTAAGCTGTCCCTTCCACCAGTAATGCCTTCCCTAACTTCACTAAATCTCTTTGCTTAGAGAGTTCCCACTCATCCTTCAAGTCTCATCCAAGACTATTTTCACCAAGAATGTCATCTCTAGTTGTCCAGCCTGGTTTTATTTTGGCTATCAATTCAAAATGAATCCACAGTGGAATACGGCTGACAGACATAGACACATGCTGTAATGGATAGAATTATAGATGCTGATTAGATGTCTTCTTCATCTGCAGCTGCCCAGCTTTCTGGGTCAGCAGCTGTTAGGACATAATATGAAGCTGGGTCCTAACAGTTTGCATAACCTGCTTGACTCTAAAATTCCAAATCTCCCCATTAACATACAATTAAGATGTCATGAATAACTGTTCCATGCTCTAGAGAAACTCCAGAGCATTCCCTGTATTTCCAAGGATTCTAAGAAGGTAGGGGAGGGATTGCACTTTTCTTGCACCTTCTACCTCTGAACTTGTACCCCTTTGGAATTTCGATTCTCATCTCCCGAGCATCTCCCTAGCTGAACTCAGACAGCTGCAGACCCCACTAAACTGTTCTCCTTCACAAAGGTGCTTCCTATCTTTCTGTCTCATTTTGTCATCTGTAAGAAGAGAAATAATGGGATGTTTCTTTTGATTTTTTTGAGGTTTAAATTAGTTATTATATATGAAGCACTTAGCACAGTGCCTGGTACCTAAGAGAAGATCAATAGTTGTAAGTTATTGTTGTTACTACCACCATAACAAACAGGTGAAAGTTGTAATGTTTTTATAGCCTTTTTTTAGACTGATTTTGGGTTCACAGCAAAATTGACCAGAAGGTACAGAATTCCTACATGTCCCTTGCCCCTCCACACACACACACAGCTTCCTCCATGATCAATGCCCCCTCACCAGAGTGGTATATTTGTTGCAAAGGATAGACCTCCACTGATATGTCATTAACAACCAGAGTCCATAATTCACATTAGATTTCATCTTGATGTTGTCTATTCTATGGGTTTGGACAAATTTATAATGCTATGCATCCACCGTGATATAGTGTCCTAGAGGATAGCTTCACTGCCTTTAACATCCTTTGTGCTTTGCCCATTTAAACCTCTGTCTCCTCAGCTTCTGACAACCCTTCATCTTTTTTACTTTAATTTTTTATTTTAAAGATGTGGGGTAAAATTTAGTGTGAGATACATACCTGGTCATCATGCAGGTAAAGTGTGGGTACCCTTACTGATGTTATGTGCCCCCCCCTCCCCTGGCAGTGTCCCACTACTGTCAATCCCTTTCTTATAAGTATTATGATAAATGTGCAGGGTCCTCTCATGAGTGAGTACATGTAGTACTCAGATCTTTGTTTCTGTGATAAATCCCAGAGTATTATAGACTCTAATTCCTTCTCTAGCTTTGCGTTTCCCAGAAAGTCAAATACAGTTGACCCATGACCAATCTGATATTGAACTGCATGGGTCCACTTATACACTTTTTTTTCAAGTAGACATATTAGAAAATTTGTTGGAAATTTGCATCAATTTGAAAAAAGTCAGATAAACCATGTACCTAAAAGTATTGAAAAAATTAAGAAACAGGCATGTTATAAATGCATAAATTATCTGTAGATACTAGTCTATCTTATTCATTATCATTAAACTTATACAAATCTATTACAAAAAGTTAGTATTTATCAAAAAATGTGCACACACAGACCATACAAGGCACTATTTTTTGTCAAGAGAAATATAAGCATATGTAAATTTGCAGTGTTCAATTATAACTGCATAAAATTATACTATATATTGTACCACTGCAATAATTTCACAGTCACTTTCTGTCACTACTGTGGTGAACTCAGGTGTTAGGAGTATCTTCTTAAAACTCCACGTGACAGTCACCATCTCCATGTGAGCAGCTTGTCTCTGCAGTAAATTGTATATCTTGACTGACTTCTGGGTTCCTAAATGCGTCCTATGTAGTGCTTTTACTTGGTAAGTTAGCTCCTGGTATATATTCCTTTGTGATTGTTTATTTGTGTGTGTGTGTGTGTGTGTGTGTGTGTGTGTGTGTGTGTGTGTGTGTGAGTTTTTGTGCAGGTCTGTGTGTGTTATAAATAGCAACAATTTCTAGCATTATTAGGGAAAACTACCTGTACGTTTCTTTGTGTAAGTATGATGAAAAACACTGTGAGATATGTATTATTATAATCTCTGTTTTGCAAACGAGAAAACTAAGGCTCAGAAAGTTTTGGCAATTTGATAGTTATGAATTAAACCAAGACAACTTGACCCTGAAGTCTGTGATATAACTACTACACTGTACAAATAAGTGCATGTACTGGTTTTATCACAGAATTTCTTCTAAAAGAAAGTAGCCAAGTGTAACATTTCTAAAGACATTGACAGAAAGGTATTTTTTATTTTATTGTATTGTATTTTAAAGTTGTGGGATACAATTCACAACTAGGTATACAAATGGTCATTGCACAGTTGAAGTTTGGTCCTTACATTGATTCTCCCTTTGTCTGGTTTGGGATCAGCTACCTTTATTGATGCTATGTGCCACATCCACCCCATGCCCTGCTCTCTTGACAGTGTCCCACTACCACCAATTCCTTTCTTGTAGTATTATGATAAATATTCAGGATCCACTTATGGGTGAGAACATGTGGTACTCAGTTCTTTGTTTCTGTGATAGGTCACTGAGTGTGATAGACTCTGAATTCATCTAAGTTTCTGCGAAGTCCATATGTTTGTCCTTTATGGCTTCATAATATTCCATCATATATATGTGCCACATTTTTTTAATCCAGTCCTCTTTTGATGCACAGCCTGGTTGGTTCCATGTTTTTACTATTGTGAACAATACTGCAATAAACATGCATGCACAAGTATCTTTTTTATAGAATGATTTGAGTCCCTCTGGGTATTTTCCCAGAAGGGGACTGGGTCATATGGAAGGTCGATTTTTAGATATTTTAGAAGTCACCACACTGTTCTCCATAGAAATTATGTTAATTTACACTCCCACTGACAGTGTAGAATTGTCCCCTTCTCTCCTCATCTTCTCCAGCATCTGTGTTGTTTTTTGAGTTATTAATAATGGCCATTCTGACTGGAGTTAGGTGGTACCTCAGTGTGGTTTTGATTTTCATTTATTTGATGATCAGTGAGGCTGAACATGTTTTCAAGTATCTGTTGGCTGCTCGTATCTTCTTTTGAGAAGTGTCTAATCATGTCTTTTGACCACTTTTTAATAGGGCTGTTTGTTTTTAGAAAGGTCTCATAGCCTGTAACTAATACAGAATAACTTAATACAGTAAAGAAAACTAATCAAAACTTAAAATCTCTAGGAAACTAATCATTGCTCTAACCATTCTCTGAAAAATAGATCAGTGAATTAAACTCCATATCCAAGTTCAAAAGAAAGAAGAAAATTACTCAAAAATTTTATTTGCCATCTTTTTGTTAGACATGTGGTGCGACCTTGTCATTACGATGAGAGAGATAATCACAAATCTTCCTTTCTCTGTTCATTTACCAGAGCAGCTGTTCTGTTCCAGCCTTTTGCTGATTGGGTACGCTCCATCAGTGAGTCAGCTTCTAAAATCTGAATGGAAGTAAGCAAATGATAAGATAGATTAGCAATTTCAGGCAATATGCCTTGGATATTAACTAAAATAAGCGATCAAAGACAATAGGAGAGAAAAACATCAACACACACACACACACACACAGAGAGAGAGAGAGAGAGAGAGAGAGAGAGAGAGAGAGAGAGAGAGAGCCAAAATTCTTGATTTTGATAACTCATGCTGCACTATGGCCTTTAAGAGGACTGTTGGGAAAAATTGTCTTGAAATTTCTTTGGTGAAAAGTCAGTGCAAAGAAAAAAAGAAAGGTGACAGAGATTTAGTGAATTATACAAATAAAGAGATGAACAGACACAATTTCTGGCCTCAGACCTCTCTCTGAGGCATTCACATATTTCAAAAGGGAATAACTAGACCTTGAAGACTGTCTACACCAAACACTTCTGCTTTTTTTTCCCCTCAAGATGAAGTCAAATACTCACTGAGCCGGGCTCGGTGGCTCAGCCTGTAATCCCGCGCCTTTGGGAGGCTGAGGTAAGTGGATTGCCTGAGCCCGCGGGTTCGAGACCCGCCTGGGCGGCGAGACCTTATCTCTACCATAAATCAAAAAATCAGCCGGGCGTGGTAGCACACGCCTGTAATTCCGGCTACTTGGAAGGCTGAGGCGGAAGGATCCCCGGAGCCCAGCAGGTCGAGGCTGCGGTGGCCGGGAGCGGCCACTGCACTCCAGTCTGGGCGACAGAGTGAGACTCCAACTCAAAAAAAAAAAAAAAAAATACTCACTGAAGGACTTTGCCCTTAAAGCTGTACCGTGGACCACCCTTGCAGCCCATGCAACTGATTTCCCTAGGACTTAGTCTCTTGCAGGATTAAGTGGGATGTACAGGAGACATGCACAAAACACTTGGACAATGCTATTTCTCTTCTTGACCATCCAGAGTGAAAAAGCTAAGATCTGTAGGGTAAGTGCTCTGTTACCTCTGCTCTACCGCTCAAAATTTATGCTTCCTTCCAGTCCCAGGTCTCATCGAAAGGAAGCCCTTCCAAAAGTGTCCACTGCTGTGACTTACCTGACCTTTCCTCTCCATCTTACATCAGTCCCCTTAATTCAGTACTTAACCCATTTCTTCCTTCCTTCCCACTCTATTGAAACATTTCTCTTCAATTTCAAAAAACAAAACCACTGCTCTCAAGCTTCAGACACTTGAAGGGTTTCTTACTGATCTTATAATAATCACATTTCCAACATTATCTTACAAAAGCCTCCCTCTCTTTTTCCACCTTCCCGTCACAGTGGCCTTCCCTGTTCTGGAATATGCCAGGTTTTCTTCCAACATCAGGGTCTTTGCATATTCTGTTTTGGCTGCCTGGGTTTGCTAATCTATATAATTTTGCCTGAAATTGCTAATCTATCATATCATTTGCTTCCTTCCATTCAGATTTTGGAAGCTGATAGCCCTGATGGAGCGCACCCAATCGGCAAAAGGCTGGAACAGAGCCGCTGCTCCGGTAAATGAACAGAGAAAGGAAGATTTGTGGTTATCTCTCCTTGTCTTCGTTGACATCGTAATGCCAAGGTTACACTACATGTTGAATAAAAAGACGGCAAATCTTACATCCCACTTCCTCCATTCTTGCTTACTCACCCCTATTACCTTTCAGTTCTCAGTGGTCAAGTCTGCTCATACTATGTTCTCATGGGTACCACACACCCCTGCTGTACAAACACTTGTCATGATCATCACTCTATACTTATTGTGGTGCTTTGATTACTGACAATATGAGCCTATAAGGGTGTGGATTCTGTTTCTGCTCATATAGTAGGCGCTAAGGCTAGACACTGATATTAGGACTCTCCACTGTATGGGCAAAAGATAAGGTCACACTCCCCTGCCCCATCTAAGTCAGGAGAGGCCATGTGACCTGCTCTGGACAATGGCGGGTAAGTGAAGATGACATGTGCAATTTCATGTCACATGACCAGTGCACAGGTCACCTTGTTTTATTTTTATTTCCTATTGCCTGTTGCTTATGCCCTAATCTGAATCCAAAATCTGATCCCTGCCAGCACTATCAGAACACAATTTAGGAACCTAGTTTACTCCAACTCTGGCATGACAGTTATGCTTTGAGAGGAAAAAGACTAAACTGTAGAAAATTCAGTTAATAAGAAGCAAATCCAGAGCTTTCAACACAGAGAAGAATAAGAGGCAACCTTTCCCCTGATGAAGCTCCGATATGAATTTAGATTTTTCTGAAAAGACCAAGAAGAGTCAAGAGGTGGGGTGAAGTGGGGGCATGGAAAACAAGACGACGTGGAATTTTTTTTTAAATGAACTATAAAAGGGTTAAGCTGATTAGCATTCTCCCTCAAAGGTATATGCATGCAATCACAAGGAAGAATCATCCGTTCTACACAGGGCTCCTTTTGAAGACGCCAGGTAGGCCATCACGGAGCACTGTAAGTTCATGACGAGAAGATGCAAGAAAGCAAATGACATTGAATGCGGTGAAATGGCCATCTGTCTCTGTGAGGAAATAAGCAGCAAATTTATGGAAAAGGAGACCTGCTAAGGAGATAAGAAGTCAGGCTAGAGATGCTTTGTGATGGTGCACACGCTTTCCGAAGGAACAAAGGGTGGGCCATTGTGTTGGATTTGATACGCACTGTGGGGCGTGTGGAAGGAAAAGCAAAAAAAGAAAACATGATTACAGCTGAAAAAGCTGCAATGGAGGACTTTTCACTTTTTTAAGCTCTTTAGTTGGACTTGAAAGTGAAATGTCAGAGTTAATAACATAAAAGAGTCAGCAAAACCTACAAATTCTATATGTGTTGTGTGACCCAAGGTGCAAATTTTGCTCAGAGTTTGCCAACAGCTTGGGTCGATCACAATGACCAGGTAAATTAACTTGGAGGTTGGGGTTGAGGAATAATTCAAAGAGGTACCTTGTTAAGTATGGGTCTTTCGTCATGAGAAAATGCTATATACATGAATCATCACATCTCCAAAATCTTCACATGCATGAGGCTGTGCATGAGCTGTGTAATACTACTACCTTATTTAAGTCACCTTGTGCCATTAGCCCACTGATGAAGCATGGTCCACTGTGATCTTGCTCAGGTGCTCAGATTCACATTTCCTGCCTTAGCATCACACAGGTGGTTTTTCCACTGAGAATGCTGCACCTCGTCCATATCCCTCTAGTTAACTGTTCTCCCCACGGGACATCAGGAAATGTCTGGAGACATTTTTGCTTGTCACAACTGGCTGGAAGTGCTACTGATGCTAGGTAGGTAAAGGTCAGGGATACTGCTCTTAAATATCCTACAACAAATCCCTGCAATCAAGAATTGCCCAGTCCCAAGTGTCAGTGCCAAAGTTGAGAAACCCTACTCTAGAGAACTCCTAGTCACCTATCCTTCATATTTCTACGAATACTTATTGGTCACATCAGGGAAGCCTTCCTCAACCCCCAGTTTCGATTACATAGTTCAAGTTACCTTGCATGACTACAGTGTAGGAATGATCACAATTGCCATTCTTTAACTTTCTGTTTAAGTATGCGTGAAACCCAGTGAAAAGAACAGCTTGAAGGATACACACGCAAAAAGGTTTATTTTACCGATAAATGAATAGAAAAACATCCAATTCAGGAGGATAACAGAAAGGTTTTTTTTTTTCTTTTTTTTTTGAGTCGGAGTCTCACTCTGTCGCCCAGACTGGAGTGCAGTGGCCGCTCCTGTCCACCGCAGCCTCTACCCGCTGGGCTCCGGCGATCCTTCCACCTCAGCCTTCCGAGTAGCTGGAACTACAGGCGCGCGCTACCACACCCGGCTCATTTTTGATTTATTGTGGAGATGAGGTCTTGTCCATTTTCCCAGGCGGGTCTCGAACCCGCGGGATCAGGCAATCCACTCACCTCAGCCTCCCAAAGGCGCGGGATTACAGGCTGAGCCACCAAGCCTGGCTAACGGAAAGGTTTTTGTCATTTCCCTTATTCAATGCTGAGTCAGCTTTCAATGGATGTCCCCCATTCCACCTTCCCTTACTCTTCTCCCCGAGTCCACATTCGCCCAGAACACCTTAATCACTTACTCTCATTTCACTCCTAGCTTTTGTAAAACCAAGACCCAGGTTGGCAATTTCAGTTCATCCCTGGACCTCACCTTCTTCAGGGGAGAGGATAGACATAACCCACATGCTCTAAAAACATTTTTTGCTGATAACTATCCCCTCTTATAGATAACTTTGATGTGTTGGCATACTCCTAAAACCTTTACTTCCAAAGAGATGAGAATAGAGAGAGGAAGAAAGTCCAAACAACTGACTCATATCTGCCACAGCTGTGGGGAAGGAATAGACCAGGGAAATTAAATGGGCAGAATAGTTCGCATTCCTGGAAGTTAACGCACAACTTCACCCTCCACTCTCAAGTCCTGAAGATTTGACCTCACTCACTATTGCCCTGAGTCCTCCTCTAGTCCTAAATTTCCATAGTGTTGCCTTATTCTCTTAGTCCATTTGAGCTGCTAAATGTAATATATTTGGGACAGCATAGAAACAGAAATTCACTTCTCTCAGTTCTAGAGGTTGATAGTTCAAGATCAAGGTGCTGGCAGATTCGGGGTCTGGTGAGGGCCCACTTCCTGGATCACAGATGGCTGTCTTTTTGCTGGGTCCTCACAGGGTGGAAAGGGTGAGGGACCTTTCTGGAGGCTCTTTTATAAGGGCGTTGATTTAATCTATAGAGGTAACTCCCTAAAGTCACACACTAACCTCCTCTCAAAAACTCCACATCCAAAAACTCTGACACTCAAGACTGGGTTTCAGCATATGAATTTGGGAGGGATCCAAATCTTTAAATCTTTAACCTGCAATTTGTACTTTAAGCTTTGTCTTCTCTTATTGCTACACATTTCACTTAAATGAACTTGATCTAGAATCCATTGCACAACATGGCTACTCTATCTTGGCACCTATCTTAACATATTGTAGTGGATTATTCTGGTGATTCTTCCCACAAAATTGAGAGCTCCTGGGATTGAGGGGACCGTGTTTTGATTATCTTTATGTACCTAACATATAGTTGTATGTCCTTCTATGAGCACAAAGATCTCATTTCCCGTATTCTGAAAAGGCAAATATTTACTAAAGAGACTCATTCTATTTTAAAGTTGAGAATAATAGTTTTACCTAAGTGTATTACAGTGAAGTTGTGGTACATTCTGAGAAACGCTTTAGTTGCAAGTCTCCAAAGACAGTGGTCTAAGTATAGTACTAAGCCCTATTTATTTCTTTGAACTGACAGTCATGCAACTGGAAAAACTGTAGGCTAAGAAATGTATGAAAAAATACTTAACCTTATAAGTAACCAAATAAATATAACTTTAAAGCAATTAAATATAACTTTTCTTTTTTTTAATAAAAAGAGAATATCTAGTGTTGGCAAGAATGTGGGATATCACCATTTCCTTTTGTGCTCCAATCATATGCTGCTAAAAAGTTTTGTAAAAAGCAGTTCAGCGGGAAGCAGCAAGACACTTGAAAAATTACAGGCATCAACAGTAAAAACTGGTTTGCTGTGATTTTCAAAAAGTAATTCCTAAGTGTCACAACCCTTCCTCTTCTTCTTTATTTTCCTTTTCCACTCTGTCTTCCCTTTCCTTTCCTTCTCTTGCAGGTGGCATAACCAGGAGCCAAGAGGATGGCAGGACCCAGAGGTGGTAGTGCTGAGGGGATGAAGACAGGAAATGTAATGAACAAACATAATCCTAATGATGAACCCGGGAATCAAGAAATCAATCTAACTAAGCCATTTCGGGACAATTCAGTGTTGTAAGTCCTTCACACAAAAAGTTATCAAAAGAAGCCATTGGGGATAGAGGTTAATTAAATACATAATTAGAGTCTGGTTTTTTTGAAAGTCCTGGGGGAGACTGAAAATTTTTTTAAAAAATTAATTTTCACTTTTTTGGTTGTGTGCTTTGCTTTGAATATTCTAATATTCCCAAATTTATTTTTAAAAAATGAACATGAAACCATAATCCTTAAAAAAATCATTTTTTACCTTTAATAATTGTAAGAAACTATGCAGTTTGGGAGGGTTAGGTTTTGCATAATTGTTTTCAGTTACTTTTCATCTCTAAGGCTGTTGATTTAATTAAACTTGTCAGGCATTTATTGAGCACCTACTGTGTACCAGGCACAGTGCTAGATATTAAGCATGCCAAGTTGAGTGATGCCATTCCTGTCCTTAACGAGTGCAGAAGGGACAGGTACAGACACAAATGGTGACAGTGACATGGGAGATATGTCAGAACTGACTTCAAAACCAAGTACCACAAGAGCACAGGGAAAGCAGTAAGGTGTTGCTGCTGGGAATGCCCCCACAAGAACAACAAAGCCTGAACTTGGCCTTGGAGGAGTAGCAGCTTATCAGGCAAAATGGAAAAAGGAAGTGGAGTCCAGGTCCAGATATCAGGGTGCACAAAGAGTATTGGGAAAGGATGTGGGGAATTCAAAGACCAGCAAGAGGTTCCCAGACCTCCGGTGAACAGGTCATACAGAGGCTGGATGAGGGTGAGGTTGGGGTCTAGAGCTGCAGGTGAGATTCGTGAATGGCATGCCTCTCCCTTACATCATAAAGGCCACAGAGATGAGGAAGCTTAGCTAGGTCCAACACAGACCACTCAGGCAGCCATACAGAGGAAGAACTGGAACAAAGAGACTCAGGGGGTGGTTAGGTCAATCCAGAGGGGATCGATGGCAGAAGTCAGAGTGGAAAGGATGTGGCCAAGAAGAGCCAGGCCTGAAGCCTCAGCAGGAAACTACTTCTATAGAAGGTCTCAGGGTTCCAACACTACCCACACATGCTTGGGGCACCTGAGTGGAGGTTCTCATTTTCATTTCACACTTGATATGCACAGACCAATTTCCTCCCACCAAGAGGAATGGGCTGAGCAGACGCAAGATAGTCTTGGATTTGGAAATGAAAAGAATGAGAAGTGAAGACCCAGAGGTAACATGAGACTTCCGTATTTGGAAAGCAGTGCAACCCGAGTCGACTTCCAGAAAGAGAACTGACTTCTGCGGCTAATTCTTTTTTTTGGGGGGAGAGGCTATTAAAAAATTATTTTCTTTTGTTTAATTGACAAATATAATTGTATATATTTATTGTGTACCATATGATGTTTTAAAAATCATATATATATATATATAATATATTCTGGAATGCTAAATTGAGCTACTTAATATATGTATTACTTCACAGAGTTTTTTTTGTTTTTTTTTTTTTTTTTGGTGAGAACACTTCCCTCAGCATTTTTCAAGAATACAATATGTTGTTACTAACTATAGCCATCATATTGTGCAATAGATCTTTTGGACTTATCCCTCCTATCTAACTGAAATTATGTGCCCTTTGACCAGCATGTTTCTAACTCTCTCCCACCTACACCACCCTAGTTCCTGGTAATCACCATTCTACTCTCCATTTCTATAAGGTCTACATTTTTAGACTCCACATATGTGAGAGGACCCCCCCAAAAAAACACCCAAAATCACTTTTGGAGAGTGGGCCCTTGTAGTGCAGGCTTCCCCCACTAGGTAAGTATTCTAGGAACTCCCAAGTCTGACACATTTCCCAAGTCACTGTCACCATTTGTATATGTGCCTGTCCCTTCTATGCATCAACCAGCTAGCATTGTTGCAAGAGGGTGTGATCGGCTTCAGTGAATTTTTTTGGAGATTCTTTAAGCACATTTGCCCATTTTATGATGGGTGATTTACAAGTGTACCTGCCCACACTGGGTTGAGCGTTCAGCAGTTTTTGGCCAAAGATGGCATGTTCCCCATGCCCACCCTCCCTATTCACCTTATCTCACTGCAAGGAACTTCTTTGATGAAAAAGTCCTCAAAGGGAAATGTTTTGCCGATGTGGAAGAGATGAAACAAAAAGCGGCAGAAGCACTAAAAGGTATCAAAACTGACAAGTTCAAAAACCATTTTGAGCACCGGAAAAAGCATCTCAGTAGGTGTACTGCATCAAACAGAGTGCTTTAGAGGTGACTGAAGTTTAAAAATGTAAGAATAAATACACAATTTTTTATTCATAAATTCCTGGTTTTGAGGGATTCCTCCTCATAGACTAAATAGTCTTTATTCATTCATCTATTAATGAATACTCAGGTTGATTCCTTGTCTTGGCTACCATGAATAACGCTGCAATGAACATGGGAGTGCAGATGTCTCTTTGACATACCGATTTCATTTCCTTTGGATATATGCCTAGAAATCATATATGTTCAGGATCATATGTTAGTTCTACTTTTAACTTTTTGAGGCATCCTGTGTCCAATTTTAAGCTAGTAGGTGGAAATTGAGAATCAGAGTCCAATTTCTGTTCCTGAAGAAATGTTTCTAGTAGAATGGCTGTCATAGTGAAGCCACTGAGGCCAGTGCTAAAGCATCCATGAAGCTGAAGCATCAGAATCAGGGAATCAGGATCTGACTCCTGCATCTGACCTCACCAGTTGTGTCATGCCCTACATGCCATCTAGACCCATGAAGCCCTAGTCTCACCTATAAAATCCAGTGTTGTTGGAATATTACACAGCCAAAAAGGGCAAAATTATGGACCACGCAGCAGCTTGGATGGATTTGAAGCCTATCATACTTAGTGATCTATCATAGAAACTAGGAACTCAGTGCCACATGTTCTCGCTCATAAGTGGACCCTAAACATCTATCATCATACTAAAACAAGGGGATTGGCAGTAACAGGACACTGCCTGGAAAGGGAGGTGGGAACATAACATCAGGAAGGGTGCCTGGTCATAATTCAGGTGAAATGAGGTGCAATGGGAGGCCCACAACGTCACCTGTACTTATGTACTCAATCCTGACTTGTACCCAACAACTTTAAAATCAAACAAAAACAAACCCAAAATAGAGATATTTGAAACCACACTCCCAAAAAATCCAGTGTTGCTGAAGGCACAAATGTATAGCATTTGTGAAGCCCTTAACCCAATACCTGTCATGTGGCGCACAATAAATACGGGTTGGTTGAACTGGCCAACAAAAAACATTACAGTTCCTGATACTTGGAAAACTGATGTTTGCCTTTTATAGTGGCTGTGATGCCCATAGCTGATCTTCTGATCCCCTGGATTCACAAAGATCCTGTGAGTGAAATCATGCACGGATATTTCTCTCCACTTTTGCAAATAAGGAGGCGGGATCAGAAGGGCTCAGCATAGCTTCTCAAAGTTGCAGAGCAAATACAAAGTAACCTTGTGAATAGATTCCAAGTCTTCAGACTAGGTTTTAAGTGCTTTATAATGTATCACCCATCCTTTGTTCCTTCTCTGTCCAGCTTCTGAGATGAGCTAATCCTGGTGGTGAATACAGTATTCTACATCCTATGGATGGAATTTCACTAGCTCCGATCCCGTTCTAATGCGGCAGTGAACAAGGGAGTGCAGACATCTCTTTGATATACTGTTTTCATTCTCTTTGACTATATGCCCAGAAGCCATTTATGCCTGAGATCATTTGGTAACTCTACTTTTAACTTTTTGAGGCAGCCTGTGGCCGATTTTAAGTTAGTAGGTGGAAGTTAAGAACTGGGGCTTCATTTCTGATACTGGAGAAATGTTTCTAGTAGAGTGACTGTCATGTGAAGCCATTGAGACCAGTGTCAGAACATCCACAAAAGTTGAGGCATCAGAATTAGAGAGGCTGTGTTCAATTTCAGTCAATTTTTTCTGGAGATTCTTTCAACACGTTTGCCCATTTCTTGATGGGCGATTTACAAGCGCACCTGCTTACACGGCGTGGAATGTTCAGTAGTCTTTGACTCCAAACTGCATGACCCCATGCCTCATCTTCCCTACTCACCCAGTCTTGCCCTGAGTGACTTCTTCTCTTTTAGAATAGGGAATATGGCCTAGTCAACTCTCTTCATGGCAACTAGTAAAGAGTAAATGCCCATCACATTGCTGGTAAACGGGGTCATTGACAAATGAATAATCCCAGTACAATCTCTTCCATGACAACTGTCCCAAGAATCATAGGTATTGAGCAGAACCACAAGTGTGCAGTACTACATGGGCTTTGAAATCCCAATCCCAGCTCTGTGTGACTTGGAGAGCATAAACTTCGGTGAACTTTATCTGGAATGAGCTTCAGTGAATTTATCTGGAATAAATTTTATCTGAAATTTATTCTGAACATCAGCATCTTTATCTGGAAAATGCAGCCAACAATTCTCGCCTTGAGAACTTGTTTTGAGGGTTAAATGAGATGGCCAGTGGAAAACACGTGGTAGCTTAGTAAACTGACACACAGTCAGTGAAACAATTATTGCTTACGCAAGGTACAAGAGGTGGCATTAATTTGAGATTTACGGGTGTGCTAGGTATGCAGTGGGGCCATCATCCTAACCACCATTACGGTTGGAATATCTAGCCACGCTCGGGACAATGGGTCCTTCTCAGATGGAAGGACCTTTTGCAGGCCATCTCTTCTTCACTGTATATGGGAGGAGCAAGTCCTGGACTAGCTGGGTGGTTTTCTTTCACCATGAGGCTGAGTCACATTGACTTGCATCCAGTACAACCTGTGCCAGTGTCATCAAAGCCAGAGGTCTGCAGGCGCCACAAGAGTGAGTTCTGCCTTTTTGTCTCTCTGGCTACAAAGGCCAGAATCACACACAGAACAGAAATGTAAACACACTTCCCAAGCCTCTATTTGCTCTCAAATGGGTCAATATGTCTTACCTCACCACCCCCACGCACCCTCCCTCCTCCCCAAGCCTCAAAGACTAGACATGCCAGTGAGGAAAATCTTCAGTGGTTATTGATTTAAAAAGAAACTTTGAGCTTGAAACCCAGGACTTTTAAAAATTACTTGTAGTTTTTTGTTGTTGTTGTTTGTTTGTTTGTTTGATTTGGCATCTTACTCCGTCGCCCAGGCTGGAGTGCAGTGGCATGCTCACGGCCACTCCAGCATCAACCTGTTGGGCTCCAGAGATCCCTCTGCCTTCCAAGTAGCCAGAACTACAGGTGCGCGCTAACACTCCTGGCTAATTTTCGATTTGTTGTAGAGACGAATTCTCACCAGGTTGCCTGGGATAGTCTCAAACCCACAAGCTCAGGCAATCCTCTTGCCTCGGCCACCCAGAGTGCTGGGATTACAGGCTGAGCCACCGAGCCTGGCCACTTGTAGTATTTTCAATAACAACTTGAACAACAGTTCATTTTCTGCACAGTTTTGAAAAAGTATAAAAATGTTAACATGATAACAGAACCCAGAAATATAAAGGACTAAAACCTATAAACCTGGTGAATAAAAATGGAAACAATCTTTATAATTAATCATAGGAACATGATTAAGTACAATTGTGACACACTCATATGCTTGAACATATGGAACCTCTAAAACAATGTTGGTTTTAGTGACATCATAAAATGCCTCAAATATAATATGTATAAACAAAGATTGGAAAACTTTGCATACAACAAGATTCCAGTGATTAAATACGTATAAAATATACCCAAAAGGTTACTTTTGTATGGGATCACAACACTTATTATTTTTACCTATGCTTTATGTATAGCCACATTTGTGCAGTAAATGTTTAAGAGAATTTATATTCAAAAATGTTTTTTAAATGTAATAGTATAACTAATTCTCAATCACCCTTGCCCTCGAAAGGAAGTTATAAGACAGATAATTTCCGTTTTTTAACATATATTTTATTTTAAAGATGTGGGGTACAATTCAAGATGAGGTATACAAGTGGGCCTTGTACAGGTCAAGTTTGGGCCTCCCTTTGGTGCCCACTTTGTCTATTTTGAGATCAGGTACCATTATTAATGCTGTGTTCCCCACACCAGCAGTATCCCACTACTGCCTATCCTTTTCTTATAGTATTACGGTAAATAATTTCTCAGTAAGAACTTAGTTAATAAGCGCTTGTCTCTCATGAAGCTCCAGTCATTCCCATATGCATGAGCAGGTTAAAGACTAGCCAACACGTGTGGCCACAGTGACTCAAGTGCTGTCTCAATTGTCCAATTTATTGAGAGCAGTGTTGTAAGGAATTTAAAAAATAATTTAAATCCTGTTTTGTAAGTTAGGAACACAAAGTGTTCATACTAGCTCTGGCACTAAATGGTTGTTGAACTGGATTCGTTTATTACCTCTCTTTGTTTTTTAGTTCTTTCACTTGTAAGATGGAAGAAAATCATTTCTTTCCTCGTTTATTTATTCATTTATTCAATAAATATTTCTTGAGGGTCTAGTATGGTTCAGGACCTATTGCAGGCACTGGGGACAGATCAGTAGACCAAACAGATGTGGCTCTTGCCTTCAGGGAACTTCATGTGGGGAAGACACACAGCAGACTACTAACCAAACAAATATGTAAAAATAGTATCAAGTGCCATGAAGAAAAACAAGGGCGGGAAAGAAGAAAGAGAGCAGCCTGCCAGGGCTAGGAGGAGGTGACTTGTGAGCAGGTAAGTCAAGGAAACACAGCAGTAAACTGTGCACTGTCCAGAGAGGAAGGTGACCCAGGGAGAGGAAGCCGCCAGCGCAAAAGCCCAGAAGCGGGAATGTGGCCTGAGTGGGGAGACCCACGCAGAGACTGATGGAAATGAAAGTCAATTCTTTTTCATGGCCATTTACCCAGCGAGCGTCCACGGAGAGCCTGTTGGCTAGCTCTAAATGCTCCCGGTGCACTTGAGATCTGAAGTCCAAGGCCTTCGCCCAGGGAGTGCATTACAGAAATGACATCAGCCCCCCACTGCGGCGCTTTGAAGGCCGGCTGTGCAACTATTAGCTGATCCCTCTTAACAAACAGTGACGCACTCGCCAGGCGTGTTTGTGCCCAAACAGGTGATGATTTTCTCTCCACCAACTCCAGTCAAGGACTTTCCGCTTCCAGATTCCAGGCTCCAGGTGACGTTGAGCACAGAGGGTCAAGTGGGAAGCGAACAGGTCATGCAGCCGGCAGGTGACTGGTCTGTGCTGGGGTTTCCTTTCAGAGAGCCTTCTCTGCCTCTTGCGTGTCAAGCACACAGTTAGCTCAAATGTTGCAGATGGAGAAGGAAGATTCATCAATTTCCAAGCCCCTGGCAAAGGAATCCATTGTTTATATTTTTAAAATATGTTTTCCTAACCCCTACAGAGGTGCCACAGGTCAGGAAGCTAAACTGGCATGAGGGTACGACCAAAAAGAAACAATTACTGCCATCCATAATTATAAGCCTTATCATTTATTGTGTATTAATGGTTGCACTTCCAATTAGACATTAATTAGTGATATAACAAGGCAATTTGCATCCATCCTGATTCAGAAAGATTCAAGCTACTTCAATCTACCAGACCTAAGTAATGCAGCCTTATTCCTTTCTGGTTTTTTGTTTGTTTGTTTGTTTTTTGATAAATGGGAAAACTAAGACAGGGGAATTGAATGGATCATGAAGAGAAGTAAAGTTTTAGTAGAAGCTGCACAGATACCCGATTTTCACCTAGGAAAACACTGCCTTGGAATAATTTGTGGAGCTATGTTGGAACGGGAGGAGACACTGGCATGGAGCCAGGCAGATTAGGATAACTCCCAATACTGCCATTAGCTTTGACATGGGACCTGGGTCAGTTTCTCTATCAGTAAAATGGGGCTGGCCATTTCTGTCTGACATGCACGATTGTTCTGCAGAATAAATGAAACACCCAGCACATGGCAACACAAGAGGTACCTGGTCCACTACTAGGGGGAGAGAGGGCCAGCCAGAAGCTACAACTTCACCTGCATGCAGCCTCCTTACATTGCAAACCCTCACTTGGATCCCACAACTCTAAAATATAAAAATAAATAAAAATAAGAAACCTATGTACCTGCAACGCAGACATAGCTTGTCATGTGAATGGCTCTTGCCCAGAGCCCAGAAGAAGCATCGTTTCAGGAAGAGAAAGAGCTAGGTGATTCTGGAAGAACTTATATCCAGGGGAGCTGGGTCCACACAGCCCAGAGGAAATTGAAATCCTCTTAAGGAAAGCATTCAAAGTGTAGTTGGGTTTCTAGTCGGAGAAATGAGGAAGAATTCCAGCAAGTCTGTTTTCTATGAAAAAGAATAGAACCGGGAGGGCTCGGTATAAAATGGAGCATGCGCCCAACCATTCAATGGCCTCGTTCTGAAATGAATTGATTTATGAGAGTGATTGTCGGCTTACTTTTATAGGATGCTAGTTTTATGACACAGAGAAGTCCTCAGCTCTGTATAATTAGATTTTGCAGCATGAGTGTGTTTTTTATTTATTTTTTTCATTTTAAAGACGTAGGCTACAATTCAGGGTTAGGTATACAAATGGTCATTGTGCAGATAAAGTTTGGGCCTCACTTTGGTCACACTTCACCTAGGCTGAGGTCAGGTACCCTTATTGATGAAATGTGACCCCACCCCCTGGCTATTTCCCACTACTGCTGATCCTTTTCTTGTAGTATTATGATCATTGTTCAGGGTCCGCTTATAAGTGAGAGCGTGTGGGACTCAGTTCTATATTTCTGTGATAGATCACTGAGCATTATAGACTCTAAATCCATTCGAGTTGCTGTGAAGTTCATAATTTTGTCTTCTTTATGGCTGCTTGATATTCCATCATGTATATGTACCACTTTTTTTAATCCAGTCCACTTTCGATGGGCAGCATCATTGGTTCCATGTTTTTGCAATTATGCATAATGCATGACATGCATCTTAAAATGACATTCCCAAGTCCCCTTTTAAGCCTGTTAGAGAAACACATATGTCAGACGGCATAAATAACACAGATGTCCAGCACTGCTTCCTCATATTAGTTTCTGTTTATTTTGTTTTAAACAAGAGTCAACCAGTATGAGATGAAACAGAAGAGAAAATAATCATCACACTATGATGTAAATCTAAGACACAATCTATAAAGAATTTTTCCTTTTCAAACTTAAAGAAACAGAAGCTAAGAGAGGTTTAGTCATGTCCCCAAGATTGCAAAGTATACTCTGAGTCAAGTCTTCCCTTCCAATTCTGGTGTCTTCTTAACTCAGACAATAGGACTAGTTGTGGGTGCACCTCCCTGAGTCTCAGTCAGCTCATGAAGAGGGGGTATGTCTGTCATATGATTCTCAAATTCAGGCCACCCAGAAGTCTCATCCCAGAGAGAGAAAAAGAGGAAAAGCCATGTGGATGAGCAAAAGCCACACCGTGTTTGGAGCTGGGATCCGACTGTGACCTCAGAGAAGCCACTGAACTTTACCCAGCATCGATGTTCTTGTCTGTTAAATGTGGATAATGGAGACCACCTTGCTGGTTTGTTTGAGCATCACATTTTAAAAATAAGTTATGTATGAAAGACATCGATAGGGAAGAAAACAGTAAAGAAATATCTCTGTTTTTGGGTTTTTTCCCCCCTTTTATTCCCTTTCTTCTTCTTCTCAATGCTGTTATGGTTATTCTTATCAACTTACCATTATCCAATGGCAAGAAAGTAACCTCTCACTTGAAATCGGTCTTCATCTCATATGTTCGACTTAATTCCCTTTATTGGGTTCCAGGAGAATGAGCACAGTAAAGACTATTTTATACTGGCCTTATCTTTCTTAAGGCATCATCCATCTTTCAGAACAACGTGAATGAAGACGGGAAGCAAGATGACAAGAGGCTTTGCATCTCGCCTATGTAGGACTTAGTAGAAATTATGTTAGGATTCTGGGCTTTCCCTACCTGCTGCCACCTTGAACTATAATATTCTATTGCCTTGAATTGCTTGTGATAAGGAGGGAGTGTTTGTTAAATATTATCTAACTAGTAATACCCTTATTTGTAGAGGACACCTGTTATCCCAAGGTTTCACTTTACCCTACAAATGTCTCATTATCTAACAGATGCATCCCCGTGCCATCAATGACCAAATCTCCTCCACAGCCTCAGTTTCCAAAAGAGACAGAGCTCTTTGGTTCTCTTTCTCAGGCTGTTATCCCACGTCTTGGAACATACTGTGTCAGAGGCCAAATGAGTCTTAATTTTACTGCTGAGATCAAGGAGACAATGAGATCTGAGGCCCTGGTCTGAGGACTGGAGGTTCATGCTTTGACTGCGATCGTGATGGATTATGATAATGACACTCTTGACTACCTACTACATGACCTGCAATCCTTATGTTTTAACTGCTTTAGCTCTAACCAAAACCCGGGTTAGGATATTTTTGGCATAAGTAACACAAGAACCAACAAAGAATGGCATAAATAAAAGATAAGGTCGTTATCTCCCCTAAAGCATGTCTGGTGGCGGGATGCTTCCAGGGTTGGCTCGGCAACCTGGGACTCCACCCTCTTCAGCCTGTCAACTGTGCCTTCAGATTTTCCTGTTACGGAACACAAGGTTGCTGTTGTTGTTCCAGGGGTTACATCCTCACATAATGTGTAAAATTGGAAAAGGAGAATAAATATCATTTTTAGTTCCCTTTTAAGAACAAAAAAAATTTCCTAGAAGCGTCCCAGAGAGCTTCCCTCCATGTCTTCTTGATCCCATGCTTGTTAATGAATCATTCACAGGGAAAGGGAAATAATTGTCAAAACTAGCTCAAAATGACCAGTACATGCTTGCACACACGCACACACACACATACATAAACACACACCATTCCATGACTAGGGCTGAGGAGGGATGCAAACTCTCTTAATGCAAAAGAATGCCAATTAACCTCCGTTAGCAAGGAAAAAGGAAATAATAATTGTCAGCTTCTGTAGTTATTTCTAGCTCTACTTTACAAATGAAAAAACAGAGGCTCACAGTAGTTATTAAATGCAACACTCACAAAGGACTTGAAAAAATGACTGACTTTGATGGAATAAAAGTTTCTTTTTCACTCATGATATAGTCTCTTGAGAGTTGTGTGTAGGAGAGCAGTGCTGTAATCCATGTAGTCATACAGGGATCCAGGCACTGTCTGCCAGTGAATGACCTCCACTTCCAAGTCCTTGGAGTCCTCCCATTCAGCAGGAAATAAAGAAAGAGTAGGAGGATTGTCCACAGAAAGCTCTGGGCCAGGCCTTAAAGTGCTGCAAATCACTTAGCTCACATTCCATGGGCTATAACCCATCCTCCTGGCCACACATAACTGCAAGGAAGGCTGGGAGTCTAACAGTGTGCTGAGGAAGAAAAGACAGGACACCCCCGTGATCACAGAGCCCATGGCTGACTGGATACACCACGCCAAGCAGGTCTGAGTACATGGATGCAGTCATACTGCCTATTGTGGTCCTCCTACTCGTGTGGCACTTTTAGCTACCAATTCATTCAACCTTTAACATATTTTCTGCTGAGTATCTATGGTAACCTCTGCTCCTATAATGGCCCCAAAGGGCCCTTTTGAAATTCACCTCAGATTTTGCCTCAGATCTCATTTTTTTTTTTTTTACCTCTCAGCAACACTAGATTTTATTGGCTCCCTGTTCTAGAAACATCATCTTTCCTCATTCTCAGATGTGTCCACTCCTCTCTTTCTGTTGGTCCATTCTCTTCTATTGCTGGCTCTTTCTTCCCCTCCTCTTGGTCCCCTGTCCTTTTCTGTCTCCTTATTTTTCTATGGAGGTGATGGCTCCATTTCTCACCTCTGTGTTAACTTTTGGAAATGCACACCATGACTCTGAACCTCTTACCTGACCACAGGCATAATTCACATGGTGAAATTATTCGTATGACTACTGTCACCTATGTTCACACTGTTATTATTACTCCTACAAATGTCTGAGTATATGCTGGATACAATGGCTAACACTTTTCTTATTTTATCTTTAACACTTTTTTATTTCTTTTTTTAAAAAATTATCTTTAAACCTTTTAAGAACCCTAGGGGTTTGTTTAATTCCAGCCCCACCCTTTTTTTAGAAGAGAGAACTGAGATTTGGAAAGAAAAATAGAATGCTATCAAATGGCAGAACAGTAGTTCAAAGCTAAAACGTGTAACTCCAAAGCCGAAACTGTTAGCCCATAAGTGAAAGTGTTCTGAGCTACAGAACTGTGGAACCCACATGCTACAAGTTCCCTGGAAGCATCCTGAGTCTGACACAGAGCTAAGCACACGGTGAGTATAAATACATGTTAAATTGAAACTCATTGCATCTAACAGCAATCAGATCTTCTTTTGTTGAAATCCTACTATCTCCCAAATTCTTATTTTTACGCTTCTTTCTCTGATTATTTAGGTTTACATGGTTTTGTCCTTGTTGATACATGCTCTTTCTTAGATCCCTGAACAACATCAGAGAATAGTTATCAAACATTTATCATGTTCCAGGCAATGCTTATGACACTCTAACCCAATGAAGTTAGTCTCATTATTATGTCCATTTTACAGACTGGCAATAATCTGGAAGTCAGAAACTGCCATCCACTTTCCTATCCTTTAAGTTCTATCGCCTGTGGCAATTCCACCAACTATAGTACATTTCTGTCACAGAATCCCTTGAGGCTGTATCTGGCTCTGTGGCCAAGACCCAGAGTAGATTATCAAGAATCTGATTAGGAAAACTACCTCCTTCCTAGACTATAACTTGTCCCCTGCCTTTTAAATTAATTTGATAAACTACTATTATTCCAATGGGATTCATTATCTGTCCTCCTCTTGTCTATTAATATCATCTTCCAAAACCTTTACGCTTGGAACTAGTCTAGTTAGAAGACTATTTGTGTCTATATAGATCATATTTTATTATTTTCTCCCTGACTTAGAAAGAAGCATCAGGTGAAACTTCTAGCCTCTTACACACAAAACTATGAAAAGGGTGATCCAGGCACCGTCTTCCAGGACTATCCTTCTTGCTTCAACAATTGCTTTCCAATTTGTTGGCTCTTGAGAGACAACCAATTAATGTTCATGGGTGACACTTGATCTATTAAAAAGAGAAAGAGAAGGAAGGAAGGAAGGAAGGAAGGAAGGAAGGAAGGAAGGAAGGAAGGAAGGAAGGAAGGAAGGAAAGAAGGTGTTGGATTTATCCACTCATTCAATTGCCACTGTTCAATTAATAGAGCACCTCCGAGTTGCTAAGCTCTATCACATTATGTGAAGGGATGTCATGAGAATGAAATGAAGTGAAAATCAAATATTTAGAATGGTGTCAGGCATACGGTAAATGAGCCATACATCTATAAGTCCAAAACCCCATTGCCTCTTGAATAAGCAAATGTGTGAATGAATTTTCAAACTCACTTTTCCTATGGCATTATTCAACTGCATCTCTTTTCCTGGTACTCTGCACTATCTATTTCCCAAAATCTGCCACTTGGCACCTAGACTGTGATTCCAAGCCTATTCTGCTGTGGTGGGATACTGCTAACTGTTATTTCTGATCCTGCCTACAGGATACTTTTCATTCGACATTGACCCAAGAAATATTTATCACGTGCCTGCCATGTGTGTGGTACTGACCTGGGCTCTATGGATACAATAGTGAGCAAGATATATATGACCCCAAACAGAAAGAAGCAGTAACAGTTAAAAGTGTAAAAAAGGATAAGCTTGGGAAGTACAGGTGGGAGAACACGCTCAAAGCAAAGCACAGTATGTGCATGACACAGTATTTGTCTTATCCCACCTGTCTGAGACAATCTCCCCTTTTCCTTATGCCTGGCTAAATCATACCCAGCTTAGATATCCGGGTGTAGTTACAGAAAATAAAACAAAACTCAACTCAAAGTGACTTCACTAGCATAAGACAGCTCTTTGGATTTTTAGGGTTTTTGTTTTGTTTGCTTTGTTGGTTGGTTCATATAATTGAATAATCCAGAGATAACTGGTTTTAGGAGAGGTTTCATCTGGTGACTCAAGATAAGACCAATAATTGCTTTCTCTCCATTTTCAGCCATAATACTCAGCATTGACTTTATTATTGGCAAGTTTCTATTGGTATTAAAATTATTGCTATTAGTTGGTAAGGATGCATGCTTCCTGGTTCACAATAGCAAGAAGGAGTGCATCAAATAAAAGTCCTGGATGCTATCCAGTTGGGCCCCCTTAGGTCCTGTATCTATCCTATGAGCAGACAGAAGAATGCATATATAAGTATTGAGCCACATAAACTAACTCTAGACACAGAGATGGTTCACTTTCCTAAAATATATGGTCTGCCTGAGAGAGGGGTCAATGGAGGCATCATGTGTGCCTGTTCATTCTTATAATTATTGCAAAATTGCTGCGCAAATTAGGCTTCAATCTATACTTCTGCTAACAGCAAAGGATTGCCATAGCTCCACATTCTCATCAGTACTTTGTATCTTTTAAAAAACTTATTAATGTCAACACTGAAAGATGTGAAATGGAATGTAACTGTTTGTGGGTTATTCTTCTCTCTCTCTCTCTCTCTCTCTCTTCCATAAATTGCCAGTTTAAACAACTCATCTATTCTATAATTAGGTTGTTTTCCCCCACCATGTCAATTTTACCCACTAGTTTTTTTTTTTTTTTTCTCGGTTGCTTTTTACTAATAATTTTTACCAGTCTTTGTTTTTCCATTTTGATGTTGGTACATTCGTCATGTAGATGCTTTGAATTTCAAGGTATTCAAAGTTATAAATCTTTTCCTTTATGATTTGTTCTTTCTGTGCCATATTGAAAAACACCTTTTCTGGTCAAAGGCTGTAAAAATAGCCTTTTATATTTTCATTTACAATTTTTAAATTTTATTGTCCTCCTCTAGGTCCTTAACTCACCTGGAATTTTTGTTGATAATAAGTAATTGCTTTATTTATTGCAATTAAGGTGGTCAATTATTCTAGTATTATTTAGTGGCTAGTCTATTCATTCCTGATGTTTTTTTATATACTAAATCTCCACTTATAAATGAGACTAATTCTGGGTTCTATGTTCTATTACTATTATTTTGTGCTTTCTAACTTCCTTTGTTCTTTTGTGTTTTATTCCCCTCCCTCTCTACCTTCTTTCACATCGACTAGATTGTCTTTATTCCTACTTTTTCTTATGGTCCACTGACTTGAAAGCTGTGACTTCTACATTCTGTTCTTTAGAATTATTCTTAACATCATCACACTTAAACTTGATTCAAAAATGTTAAAGTTCACAGTGAATTTACATATCTTACCTCCCAAAATAAACATGATAGCACACATTATAACCTATCACATGTTTTTATCTTTTATGGTGTTGATAGCTGGGCTTTTGGTTCTATCCTTTTTGCAACATCTCAATTAGTTATCATCTTGATGTTTTCTTCCAGCAAGCCTTGTTTAGATTCATCTGCCCACTCCCCAATTTATTTGTTCATTATTGTTCATTGCACTCTTCTTGTTCATCCTTTCAGCATTTTGAAAATATTATTTCACTGGTTTACCGCATTCCTTGTTACTGCTTGTCTAATTGCTGCATCTTCATAAGTAATCTATCTTTTCTCTCAACTTACTTTTCCAGTCTCTTTGTGTTTAGTGTGCTGTATTTCCCCACTTTGTGTTTAATTGAGGTTTGTTTTGGTTTTATTATCCACAGAATTCAGTAGTTTGTTATTTTTTTTTATTCTGAAGACTCATGTATTTCTTCAAGTTGGAAACTTCTAAGCCATGATGCCATGATCTTTTTAAATAGTACTTTTCCCATTTTTCCTATTTTCCCTCTCTTTCTCTCTCGTAGCCTACTAGATACATGTTGAACAAATGTATTCTATCTTCCATATCTCTTAACTTTTTTTTGAATTTTCTGTCTTTATTTTTGCTGAACTACATTCAATGTGGTCTCTTCCAGTTTCTATTCACTAACTCTTCTTTCTACGCGATCATCTATTTGTCTCCTCTCACCATACCTACATATTTCTCATCCTGATGAATTTTCTTTTGTTTTTAGAAAATGCACTTGTGCTTTTCTTCGTAGTGCATTTTTCTTTTATTTTGGTCATAATTCATTTTTATTTATTTTTGATATATTTAAATTCTCTTTATTTTATAGTCCCTTTCTTATTGTTATATTATATTGGCTTACACTATCTCCCCAGGGAGTTGTGTCTGCTCACAGGGAATATCGTTTCCTCAAATGGTTTATAATTTGTGATTCTGAGTTCATCTTCAGTGGAGGTTGTTTCTTTCACTGTTGGGATCGCAAAGGCTGAATTGTAAGCATTCTGTATTTTCTTCCATGGTGATACCCAGTTTTTTCATAGATCTATAACTAGTTTTATGTCAGTAATTCTGTTTAGCATATTTGTGCCATGTGGGAACTGTAAATTCAGACCCTATAACCTCAAGTGTTACAGCCCTGTGTTTCAATTTATCTTGAGAAACACTTCTTTTCCATCCAGAGTCCTGAGGAGAGGAATCTCTTGTATTGCTTCTATATATAAGTGTTCGGAGTTTTCCAGTTACACTTCTAACATAAGTGCAACTCCTTGCAGAATCTCCTGTGTGTAAGAATATGCTTCACCTCTGCACTGTACTCAGGCTTAAGCTTTGATCTTCTTGATTCCATAGCGCTGTTCAAACCTCAGTAACTCAACATGAGGGTCTGTCTGCATCCAGTATCCTTTCATAAATTACTACAGTGCCGACTCAGATATTTCCTGCTGTGACAAATTTGACTTTTTTCTTAATTTAGGATATTTTGAAGTGTATTCTTCTTTTGAGCTTGCCTGTGTTCCTTTAAAAACTGCTTACTTTTTCACATCTATATGCACTTGGTGGGAGGCTGATCTGACATACTTTATCTTTCATGTTATTATCAGTTAAATTTTAAAGTACATCTCATTTATCTATGTGTCTATCTCACCCTGTGTCTGTGATATCTTTATGGGCTTAGATTTTAGCTTTTTTGTTAATTAGGTAATGAACACAAGTATTGCTAAGTTCTAACTCTCCCACCATTTGGAGTACTGGAAAGTAATAAGCATTCTACATTCCAGTTTTCCAATCTAAAAATAGTGATACCCATACTTACCTCTTCGTAGTGTTTACAAATGAAGTAAAATAATCCACTAAACAAGCACAATGTCTGATGTGTAGCAAAAAAAAAAAACAACAAACAAAAACAGACAGAACAAAACCCTCAATAAATGCCAACTAAGGAAATGTGCTAAATGAGTACATGAATAAACACAAGGGACAAGAATTCACACATTTGGGCTAGGCATCTCACATTCTGGAAAGCAATCTTAGCAATAGGCAAGCATATATTGGTCATTCTTTAACCAATGTCATGTTGGCCTCCACTGGTTTCCATCCAGGCTCTAGAAAACCTCTGGCCGTGTTGCTTGGTCTTGGGATCCAGGTGGCATTTCCTGACTTCCCGCCACACCTTTATAGACGACAGCTTTCTGACAACCTTTTTTCCTGTCAGGTGTGCTGGAATTACAGGGACAATAACTTCCCCTCCATCTTTGGAAGAGCATTACCCCTGTGTAATTTGCCATGCTACTGGTCAATCGTCACAGTGTCATCTTTTCTAACATTAGAAAAGAAAGAGCAGTTTGGGTTAACAAGCCTCAGGCTAGGGAACTAAAGCTGAGGAGTAAAAGCAGGTTAATACCTGGTTAAGCCCAATGAGTTGAAGGAAGCAGCTCTTCTGGGGAGATATGAAAAACCCACTTCCACAGTGCTTGGGTTGCACCCTAGGTGTTACCCGCTCATCAAATGTTTCCACGCTGTGGGCCTCCTGCAGGTCGAGTTTTGCAGCTGTGCTTTAAAGTTGTTGCCTCTTGAAAGAGAGGGGAAAATCAGAGTAGTGTCTCAGGAAGTATGTCTTGTTTGGGAAACGGAAACGCGGCCAGGTGACCAGGGGGTTGGGGGAGTCAGGGTTCAGAACAGGCCTGTGACTTTCTCCCTCTGGTTTCTCCCACAGTGACCCTGGCAGTTGCTTCATGGGACCTCGATCTGAAGACACGAGACACAGCTAGGAGGAAAGCAAAGGACCTGACGCCACGTAGCCTTGAGAAGAGATCGGAAAGCAGCGTGACAGACATCCTCTCATATGGTGCTTCAGTAGAAGTAAACTTTTTCTGTCATGCTTCAAAAATGTAAAATATATGCCATCCATTACCCAGCAATCGTTTATCTAACACTCTTTCAGTAGTGGGTTCTGTGCAGGTGATAGAAATATTAGTGGAAATTTAGGACAGGTGAATATTATATGCCCAGTGTGCAAAAGTGTTTTATTTTTATTTATATATATATATCACTTAATTTTCACAATACTACAAGGATAGTATTATCTCATATCTGTAAAAACTATGTTATACTTCTTCCCAGTTGAGTTTTTCTCAATAAGGAAGGCACTGTGATTTAGTTTAAGACAATTAGTAGCCAGGTAAGCTTATTTTTTCACTCCACTATCTATTAATTTTGTTACCATGATCATCTTAATTCAAATTCTTCTCGATTCAATTGGCTCATGCATAAAATAAGAGTAATAATGACCACCTTGTAGCATACCCCACGGGATTACCATGAGATAGATTTACATGAGCATATTAAAAGTTAGCATGTATTGAGCACTTTCTTTGTGCCAGGCATGTGCTACACACTTTATAAACATTTAGTCCTCACAGCACTTTCCCTGAAGTACAAAGAATTCAAATTTCTTTTAAAGAAATAATGTCCGCAAAGATTAGTTTTTTGCCTGTGGTCATACAACGAGTAAGTGCCATTGCCGTCATCCCAAGCCCGTCTGTCTTACTTCACTTTGCCCTTGCCACTGTCCTTCAAAAGGATAGGAACGTCTGAAAAATAGTGGAAACAGTCATCCTCTTTGAGGTTTTGTGCAAGCAGTTCCTGTATTATAAAGGACGTTAAATGAGGTAGCTTCTAAAGTTCCTTTCAACTCTGAATCTTGTTTCCATAAAACACATTTCCCAAACCACTAGGTTAGAAATAAGCATGTGTCGGCCAAATCTGGCTTGGTGTGAGCAGCAAACCACAGCTCGCTGCATTGCCCATGACTAATACCTACTCCTGCTAAGTCTTCAAAAGGAAGATCCCTTGGTCTAATCTCCGGCCATGTTTCTCAGACCTTTGCTCTTTGGATTTGTTTGGAGTATCTTCCCGTTTCGTTTCCTGACCTGCCGCTAATCTCTGCCCACACTGTAACCACTAATCTCTACCCACACTTATAAGTGTAACCTCCTGGAATGCTTAACCCCGCCCAACACATGGTGCCTAAGTTCTCCACAGCCAGACATTCACATTGACCCCAACTTTTGCCGCTTTCAAAACTCCATCCCTGGCTGGGCATGGTGGCTCAGGCTTGTAATCCTAGCACTTTTGGAGGTCCAGGTGGGAGGATTGCTTGAGGCCAGGAGTTCGAGACCAGCTTGGGCATCATAGTGAGACCTCATCTCTACAAAAAAAATATCAAAAAGTAAGCTGATCATGGTGGCAGTTGTTTGTCATCCCAGTAATCCTAGCTCCTTGGGGAGTTGAAGTGGGAACATTGCCTGAGCCCAAGAGGTTGAGGCTGTGGTGAAACAAGATCGTGCCATTGCATTTCAGCCTGGGCAACAGAGTGAGGTATTCTTCAGAATATCTGAAGAAAGAAAGAAAGAAACAGACAGAGAGAGAGAGATGAGAGGGAGAGAGGGAAGAAGTGAGGGAGAGAGGGAGGAAGGAAGGAAGGAATATAAAACTCCATCCCTGTGGCACAAAGAAACGAATTTGGTCACATTCTCTGACCATTGTTATTTATCCATATGGTCTTGCCCATGTCACTCATGTCTATGCCTTATCATTGGAGGAGGTGTCAATGACCATCATGCAGAGATCTCCTGGCCACACCCCCACTCAAGAGATTCATCCCAGGAAGATCTGTCTTACACACAATAACTTCCTTTCAAGCCACAGGCTTCCTTAATAGTGGACGCCCCTCGAGGCCAGGTCTGTATCATAGGTGCCCCACTTGGTTTTTTCCGTCAGGTTTGATTTGGCTTCGGGAGGAACAAAGATCTTTAAATACAAATGAATGATAGAAAAAAGGAAACAAAAGTCCTGCCTGCACACAAAGGAGACTTCATATTAAAAGGTGGGAGGGTTCATTGGAAATGCTGTATCCAAACTTTTCATCTTACTGTTGTGGAAACTGAAGGCCCAAGAAAGAACACACTTGTCTGTGTTTTGCCCTCAATTTCCTACTCACTTTTTTTTCTCTGCTCTACACACTCATAAAAACACACACAAACACGTGCACACCTAACCACCGGTTGTAATTATACCATCTAAACATCCATTTGGGTAAGTAAAACCCAAGTGTTAAAAATGTGACTATTTCATGTCGGGTTACACCATACTGCAGACTTTTTTTGAAAACTTAATGGACTTTCCCTTGGAGCACCAGCACAGTGGAAAGAACAGAGAATTTTGAGTCTACCTGACTTTGTTGAGAATCGACACTCTACTTATTCACTAGGTGACCTCGAGTGACTTATTGAATGTCTTTGGGTCTTATTTTCTTCTTCTAAGGAGGGAGTATAATTCCTTCCTTGCAGGACTGTTGGGAGGATTAGACAAGGCTCTCTGGGAGAAAGTGCCCATCTTTTGGCTGGCACGCAGCAGGGTATTCAACAAATAAGTGTCTTTCTTTGAACAGGGTGAGATTCAGGACTCTGAAGAAATAGGGTTTTGGTAAAGCACTGTGGTGAGGTGAATTGAAGTAAACAGGCAGGAGACCAATAAGCTCTCAATAACAGACCCATATTTGGGCTAACCACACCCCAAGTGACAGCTGCATGCAAGATACACAAAAGGAATAACAACATAACTTGTTGACCTCCAGGTAAGGGAGATACGTCTAGAAATAAATTCAAAGTACCGGGCTCTCTAGGCCACAGAACTGGGAAGGTGTGTCTCCCAACACAGGCTGCCACACCTGTCTGGCCCCTCCAGCTAGTCAGCTTCAGGCTGTTCAAGGTGTGGGACACACAGGGGCCCCCCACCCAGGCTGAAGAAGCAGCAAGAGGCCCACTCTCTCTTGTGGATCCTGGGAATCCAGGGAGGTCCCTGGCGGCTTTCACCAGAGTGACCTGTGTCGGGATGAGCTGTGATACTGAGTTCCAGTAAAACCCACAGAATGTTCTGAACTTGTGACTAAGTCAGAGCAACATAAACAACCCCCGACATCCACCTCAAGAAGGATGGCTCTGTGTGCTGTGGCCTAGTAATCTCCTTTCAAAAAAAAAAAAAGAAGCAGAAGAAGAAAAGAAAAGGAAAAAAACCAAAAGATTCTACTTTGTAATTTTCAGCCTTCTTTCAGCAATGACACGTCCAGACCCTGCACCCCGCCAACATTGTGTCATGAGCTCTGCTGAGTAGGAATGCTGTCAGCTTTGATCCCTGGAGGCCAGGGCCTCCTCAGGATCTCTGGGGCCTTCTCAGGACCCCTCATGGGGCTACGGGTGCAGCTGAGCCGATGGTGAGTCTGTCTGATAACTCCCTTGAGTCAAACAGAACATGCCAGGCCCTGTGGCTCATGCCTGTAATCCCAGCACTTTGGAAGGCAGAGGTGAGAGGACTACCTGAGCTCACAGGTTTGAGACCAACTTGGGCAATATAGTGACACCCCATCTCTACAATAAGCCAGAATGGAGGGACCCCAAGAAACCTAGAATAAAAAAGCTTCCCTTTTGTTGATTTTAGTTTATTCGTTTCCTTATTTTTATGTTTTTTAAATGTAAAAGGGTCCTTCCTTCTTTTTTTGTTTTTGCTTTTGTTTTTGTTTTGTTTTGTTTTTGCTTTTGTTTTTAGTATAGGAAGAGTTCAGGGCAATGACAATCAGGTAAAGGAATAATAGACATATCATTTAATGCAGAATGGAAAAAGAAAAGCACACAGCTGATCTTGGAGATGTGTTGTGCACCAGGCACTGTCTTCAATGAATCCTCACATGGCCCTAGATAGAAGTACTACTATCACCCCATTTTAGAGAGACAGAAGCTGAGGTCCAGAGAATCTGAGTGAACTCACTTGAATCAGACAGCCAATAAATAGTCCAGTCAATACTGAATACCAGGATCTTTGGTGTCAGAGCCTGCACTCTTTTTTTATTATTATTAAACATATTTTTTATTTTAAAATTGTGGGGTACAGTTAAGGGTTAGGTATACAAATATGCATTGTTCAGGCATCCTTGTTGATAAGGGGTGTCCCCCATTCCCAGAAGGATATTGACTACCGTTGATCCCACCTCCCTTCCACTCCAAGCCCCCCCAAAGTTTCCCGCCACTGTCAATCCTTTTCTTATAGTATTACGATAGATGTTCAAGGTCCACTTATGAGTGAGAACATGTGATACTCAGATCTTTGTTTCTGGGAGAGGTCACTCAGTATTATTGACTCTAGTTCCATCCAGGTGCTGAGAAATTCATGATTTTGTTCATTTTTTATGACTGCATAGTATTCCATCGTGTATATGTACCACATTTAAAAAAATCCAGTCCTCTTTTGATGAACAGCATGGTTGGTACCAGGTTCTTGCTATTGTGAACAATGCTGTGATAAACATACGTGTGCAGGTATCTTTTTTATAAAGTGATTTGAGTTCTTCAGCGTATATTCCCAGTAGGGGGATTGCGGGGTCAGTGTGGAGATTCCTAAGAGCCTGCACTCTTATGGGCCACACTGTGCTGACTCGTCCCTGAAATTTCAACCACAGAGTCTTTGCCCGGCCTCCCGCTTCTGCCCCTGGACTTTGTCACTTGCAGCCTCAGAAGGGACCTCCCTGACTTTCCCACCTGACATAACTCCTCTTGCAGTCAGTCCGATCTCCACGTCATTTCCTTCATAACACTTGTGTATGAGTTTAGGGTCTTCTGTGTGGGGACCCCCCCAGCAGGTTCCAAGGGCTCTGTAGGCTGCCAGGATCATTGTCCCTCCCTGTCTGCTGGATGAGAACAAGGCTCGGTGGAAGCATGTAAGGCCGTACGAGAGCTGAAGACAGAGGAAAACAATCTGGATGGAGAAAGATCATGTGATATAGGGTGACAATCCTAGAACACAGTTCAGGCAGCTTAAATGGAAATCGTAGCTCTGCTTCCAGTTAGCCCATGTGACCATAAGCAAATTTTGGTTTCCATATCCAAAATAGGGATAATTACCTCAGACTCACAGTGCCTTTGTAAGGATTAAATGAGATAGTATGCATCAATAAAGGGTTCCTTATTGTTTATATAATTCATTTGTTTCTAGAGCTGTCCTGGAAACCCAGTTAAGCAGATAGCAAGCACTCTATAAATATTTATTAGATAATGGAATGCCAGGTCATGGTTAATAATTAGAGAGGTCCTGTTGTACTGTGGAAAAAAGCACATTAAAAAAAAGTGTAAGAAGACCAGTAGTTAGACTCAAATCTGCCACATGGCTAGTTGTGTGCCCTTGGACAGGGTGCCTCCCTTCTTGGGTCCATGTTTCCTTCTGGGTAAAAGAAGAAGGTTTGGTAAGATAATGTAAAAATTGCCTTTCATCTCTGAGATCCATAAAATTGGAAACAATGTCTCATGGTTGATGTTGTTTCCCTTGAACTTTCAGAAGCAAATCACCCCACCCTGATTGTTGCCAGGAAGCTGGAATGGCCCATTATGTTTTTTGTTTCCTAGGTTCTAGTTCAAATAAAAATCCTTTACTACTCGCATTAGAAAATAACAGTTGGTGGCTTGACCAAAGGATACAATGGACAATTCATTCATTCTCTTATCTGAGTCTCTGGGGGTCGTTCTGGATTGGTGAGCCTCTTGACTGACCTGGCTGAAGGAATTCCATCACCTCTTGTACTTGCCCTCAATGAATGGGAAAAGAATAAGATGTATCGAGGTTGTCTTGGAGATTTCTGTTCCAGGTCCACTTTGGAGAGCTCAGTGGTTTTGTTCCTGTTCCAGAGGGGAAGGTCATTGTTCTTCTGACAAGCAGAGTTATTTAAAGAGTCTGTTGCCAAAAATTTTCCCTGCTTAGATAGTCCTGTTGGCGACCTGATGTGAAAGTTCTGTGTTCTTAACCATCATTTTCTTCACCATCATTTCAAATTGATATATATTTTTTACCTTTATCCTTTATTCAAAACCCTACAGAGCCATTGTGGCTTCTAAGAATTCAACAGCATCATCATAGTTTTGCAAATCAGTGTTCTCACTCATAAAATAAGGATTACCTGAAAACCCATTTCAAGCCTCACTTTTTGTTGGACATATAAATATCGAGCATTTTTCACTTTTCAAAGACTTTTCACATGGATTATTTGATCCTCATGAAAGTACCTGGAGCTGGTATTATTACAACCCCATTTTTTCATAGAAAGAAACTGAGTCTCGGAATGGCTTTAAGATTTGCCTGAAGACTCAGAATAAAACCTGGATTTCTGATTTAAATCCATGGCTCAGAAGTCAAAGGGGAGAGAAAAAGATTGGGGAGAAAAGTGGAGGTCCCTAGGTTGAGCAAAATAAGGGACAGTGACATTTGTAGCATCTTGTAACCCTCCCACCTGTATAGGGACCACAGAAACTTCCCAGGAAAGGAGACATGGCCATAGTAACCAGCAACCCACTTGCACTAGTACCAGGGGAGTGAGGCCTGAGCTACTTCCTGGCCTTGTGGAAATGAGAAGTGAGAAGGAGGGAGGCGGAGGAGAGACTCGCTCTGAGGGCTTCTGCCCAGAGGTCAGCTGGATCTGCATATAAATAAGCATCTGTGCCCCTGAGAGCTGTGTGAACTTAGTCAAATGATTTCCTCTCTGTGTGCCTCAGTTTACTCTAAGACTATCTCCCTCATAAAGTTATGATAAATCAAGTACAGTCATGTATGTAGAATATGGGACAGAGTCCCTGGAACAAAATGGTAACTCCACTTATTTGCAATCCTGAGCAAACCACCTCAATCTATTTATGTGCAAAATTACGGTGGTTAGACTAGATGAATTCTGGTTTGTTTGTTTTTTTTTTCCTTCAAGCATTGTGATGGATTTATAGAGTGACAGGTCACTGATATATTTTGATGTGGGGAGCAGGACTTTATTAATGAGGGGAAGGTGGTTATGGTTATTGCATCTTATTGATAATAAGGATAATAAAAGTCATCCTTTCTTGAGCACCTGCTAAAAAATATATTATCTCATTAATTCCTCACAAAAACCCTATAAAGCAGGAAACATTAGTTCATGTTACATATATAGAGAAATTAAAGCTTAAGCAAGTTGACTGACTTGTTTAAAGCCATCCAGATCGTCCGTGGTAGGTCAAAACTTGCTCCGTCTGATTCTGACTGTCCTATCCTTTAGAGTATCCTCTGCTGGCTGTATTCACTAGCATTGCCATTTAATCTCTCTCTGACCTTTGCTTTCCTTCTTCCATGTTGACTATCTTTCTGTGTCCCTCCTTCTACCTAATAATAATATAATGCGTATTTTCAAAAGGTACCCTCTGCTGCATTGTGCGCTTTTATAAGTGCGTGATCTATTATTATCTACTTAAATCTATGTCTTTATTGCATAATTCAGCATTTTAATATTCACTTTGAAAAGTGTTTTGAGTCACTTCCCTGCAAAGGTGCCGTATTAAATTACATTCATTATTCTTGCTAAATGTAGACAAGTCATGGTTCAGCTGAACTAGAAAGTAACTCCTATTATCCTTAGCACATTCCATCACATTCGTTATTCTATGTGACATTTATCAATATGGCATTTAGACATTTTAAAGAAAGGGGGGAAATCGCTTTCAATTGCAAAGCATTTAACTAACACCGAGCCAAATCCCGCAGGTGAAAAAGTCACTTCTTTTATACAAGCTCCACGCATGGCCCTAACTCTCCTGGAACCTAATGAGAAGATGTCAGAGCACATGCCAAGAATCCAGGTGTGTGAACCCTTAAACCTATGTTCTGAGGGGTCCATGCTGCATCATGCTTGTAACGATGCTCATGTCATGCATAATAAAAGTGGCTCCTTGTGTACCAAGGACACAGAGTTCATACTGACATTCTCCTAGGTCCACTTTGCCATCTGCATGTGTGATGCTTCCATCCTCATGCAAAAACTCTTAGAATCCAGAGGGGACATGCCATCTGGCCATAATGCCTTTCAACCCTCCCCTTGGCTGGCACCTAACAACCTCACTTCCTTTATTTATTTATGGGGAAATTGCTGACTTACTGCCTACTCCCATGTGAGCCACTATGGGTGCTGGAGAGAGACTCAACAGAGCCTTAGATAGGGGTCCCCAGAAGCAGATTCTGACATGAAGCCTTAGGTGCGAGGGATGTATGAAGACAGAGCTCCTGGAAGAATCTAGAACAGGAATGGGAGACGCAGGGCAAGAGGAAGCTCTCAGACGAAGTTCTGTGAAAAGAAGGCAGCTTCATCTTTATAGTGCAGGGAATCCCAAGAGTGGAGTTTCTACCTCAGAGGCCAGAGAGCTGGCGTTTCCTACCCCTGCACCCTTCAGCCATTTGTCAAGGTCCACTAGGCATGGAAAGGGAGGTTGTAAGCTCAAGGGGGCTGTGTGTGAGAGAAAAGATGCTCCAGTAAATCTGAGCGCTATCCTCCAAATAAAGCCCGACCAGGTATGGAGAGGCTCACAGAAATGTAGAAAAGCATCCAAGGAAGGATGGGTGAGGTACCGACAATGTCCACTAGAGGCAGTCACGTGCACCAGCCATCCAAAACCTAGCCTCAGAATTCTTCGACCTTTGTATTCCTTTGTTAGGGCAGCCATAGCAAAGTGCCACAGCCCGGGTGGTTTAAACAACAGAAATTTATTGTCTCACGGTTCGTTCAAAAGCAAGCTGTCAGCAGGGTTGGTTGCTTCTGAGGAAAGTGAGGGAAGGATGTGTTCCGGGCCCCTCTTCTGGGCTTGTTGATGACCATCGTCTCCCTGAATCTGTTCACCTTCTCTTCCTTTCACGTGAGCCTGCCTCTGTGTCCAAATTTCTCCTTTGTATAAAAACATCAGTCAAATTAGATAAGGGGCCCACCCTGCTCCAAAATGAACTCAACTTGCCTCATTATACTCACAATGACCTTATTTCCAAGAAATGTTCCTTTCAGTGGTTAAGATGTCAACATACACATTTTGAAGGGAGATAATTCATCTTATAACAACATTGTTTCATTTCAAAAACTTTATGAAGTCCCAATTCAGTAACCTTATTTTCACGTTTACGTTCAACATTTTACCTTCTGGTACCACTCCCTAGAATCTTTAGTGCTTTATTTTCTATTTCTATCTTTTTTGTTGTTGTTGTTGGTCTTTCTTATACTCTTTAGTCCTCAACAAGCACAACACAAAAAGACAATAGTTATAAAATTTTGAAAGTGTAAGAAAATGCTTTGTAAATTATAAATTCCTTTATGAGTTTTAATCACCATTCATTAAAACTCCTTTAAGAAATACAGATTGACTTCCTATCTTGCATTGAGCACAAGCTCCCTGGTGTTTTTGGTTTTAGAAAACCTCATCAGTGCAGAATAGATGAAAGAAGAGAGCGAATAGTTGTGAGGTCATGGAAGGGGTGTGGATTCAAAAGGATGGAACTTTGGATTAGAGACCCACAGAGCAAATGCAAGAAAAGAAACAAATGTGGGACACGGCCCCGAGGATAATGGCACAAAGTTGGTGACTCATTGGGTATTAAGAGGAGCATAAGGGGTAGAAAAGGCAGCTCTTGATTTTGTTTTTCTGTATTGGATGCAGTCATGGGTCACTCAACAAAGGAATACGTTCTGAGAATCGGGCAATTTCATTATTGTGCGAACATCGTGCATTGTACTGATACACACCTAGATAGTAGAGCCTACTACACACCCAGGCTCAATGGACAGTGTTTTGCTCCTAAGTTGCACAGCTACACAGAATGGTATTGGATGTTGCAGGCAATTGTATCACAATGGTGAGTATGTATCTAAACAGAAAAGGAACACAAAGTAAAAAAAAAAAAGCACATGGTATAGGGGACTTACCCTAAGTGAAGCTTAAAGACTGGAAGTTACTCTGGGTGAGTCAGTGAGTGAATGGAGAGTGTGTGAAGTCCTAAGACATTTCTGTGCATTACAGTATACTTTAGAAACGCTGTACACTTAGGCCACACTAAATGTATTTAAAAACTGTTCTTTTTAAAATAATAAATCAACTTCAGCTGACTGTAACTTTTTAACTTTATAAACGTATAATTTTTAACTTTTTGACTCTTTGTAATAACACTTAGCAATAACACACATGGAGCCATCATCTCCTATGATAACAATGTCTTCTTCTGGAATATTTCCCGAAGGACATACTTGAGGCTATTTTACAGTTAACTTTTTAAAATAAGGAGTATACTCTAAAACAGTGATAAAAAAAATATATAGTATAAACCAGGCTCGGTGACTCAACCTGTCATCCCTGAGTCCACGGGTTCGAGACCAGTACAGGCAATTTGGCGAGACCTCATCTCTACAATAAATTTAAAAATTGGCCGGACTCGGTGGCTCAGCCTGTAATCCCAGCACTTTGGGAGGCCGCGATGAGTGGATTACCTGAGCAAGCGGGGTCGAGACCCACCTGGGCCACTTGGTGAGACCTCATCTCTATAATAAATTAAAAATTAGCCGGGCGTGGTAGCGCATGCCTATAGTTCCAGTTACTTGGAAGGCTGAGGCGGAATGATCACCAGAGCCCAGCAGGTTGAGGCTGTGGTGGCCGGAAGCGGCCACTGCACTCCTCCAGTCTGGGTGACAAAGTGAGACTCCGACTCAAAAAAAAAAATTAGCCAGGCGTGGTAGTGCGAACCTGTAGTTCTTACTACTTGGACGACTGAGGCAGAAGGATCACCAGAGCCCAGTAAGTCGATGCTGAGATGGCCACGAGTGTGCTACTGCACTCCACTCCAGCATGGGCAACAGAGTGAGATTCCAACTAAAAAAAAAATAATTATACACACACACACACACACACACACACACACATATATATGGCTGTTTGTCATCATGATCAAGTGCTATGTACTATGGATAACTGTGTGTGCTACTCTTTTACACAACTAGCAGAGCAATGGGTTGTTGAAACCAGAATCAGCACACAGACGTGTGACTAATGTGTTGTTGGACATATGATGACTATGATGCCACTAAGCGATAGGAATTTTTTAGCTACGTAGAGCCTCATGGGACCACCATCGCAAATGCGGTCAGTTGTTGACCAAAACGTTGTCGTGACATGTGTGACTGTGCTCTGTTTTTTATGGCACATCCAAACAACACACAGCTTTATTCCTATGCTGCTGGTGGCTCCTCAGGAGCTGTCGAATAAAGGTGAACCCTTCTGCACACGCCCTTCCTGGTCTTGCCCTTGCCTTTTCTCCAGCTTTGATTTCTCCATGTCCCCTCATACCCTGTTCTGACTTGCAAACTACTCAGAGCTGAGTTGTCTCCCTTTGCTTCTTGCTTTGCACCTGATGTCGTCTCTTCCTGCCAAGTCCTCCCCAGATGCACACTTGACAAATACCAAGCAGGTGCTAACACAGGAGGCCTGCTGAGACTCCCTGGGCGAGATCCAGCCTCTTGGGCCTTGTGCTACCTTTGTTCCTTGTAAACCTCTGTCACCATTCTTATCCCAGTGGATAATGGATTGCAATCCCTGCTTACGCCTCTGCCCCCCTCATTAAATCAGAAACTTCTTGAAGGCAAGAACATCTTGGATTCACCTCTGCATCCACGTTTTTTTACCACAGTGTCTCGGCCTTCAATGGGGTCAAGAAATATTTTTAAATGAATACCTGAATGGAAACACAGAGTGAGGTGTTGGATAACTCATACCCATATAGGAAGCTTGCAGTGCTCTTTGGGCACCAACGCGGGTGCTCATGACTGTCTCCGGTGTCAGTTTCCACCAGAGAGACTCCTGGTGTAAGGGAGACTGGTCATTAGTCAGACAAGCTCATTTGCAGCTAGTAATCAGCTTCCCACATGGCAAGGCTGCTAACGTTCAACAATTACCCCATAAATTAGCAGATGTTTCTGCCCCAAATGAGAATATTTATGTTCAAATTATGATAGGAATATATTGACTTACCCCCCAGTATTTAATCTTTTAGAAGGACTTGAACACTGATATCTGGATACCTATAATCAAAAAAACATAATGCAGAAAAAACAAAGTATTAACTTTAGAGACAAAAATCTTTGATTTCAAACCTCAACAATGCTTATTAATAGCTTTTTTTTTTTTATACCTGGGGCAAGTTATTGAAAATCTTGGTTTCCTCATCTCTGAATTAGGGGTAATTATAGCCAACCCGATAGCATCTCTAGTAATGATTAAAAATTATACAACCCACAGTATAGGTCCTACCTTTGTTTCCCAAGAAGGGTTCTGTTGACATACAGGGCACATGCCCTTTGTGCAAATCTGTTGCATACATTAGACATGAAGCATTGTGAAAGCTGTGCCCTGAATGCCAGCATAGACCCCGAGTCATTGAGGCAATTGAACATGCCCCACACACATTGCAATAAGCCCCATCACAGCAAGAGTTGAAACTCACCAAGTGCTAGGAAGGATTGTAAGAACTTCATTTGACTTATTTCGTTTAATCTCCATAAAAGTTTTATGATCCCTTGGAAGGTTAAGTAAATTGCTGGGTTTATAACTCAAAGTCAAGGAGCTGGGTGTGTTAGCTTTTGGATTTGGCATCTGAGAAGTACTGACAGGTACTCAGCAAATGTTCATTTCCCTCCTTCCTCCCCACGTGGTTTCTTTTCAAGTGCTGTTGGCTAAAAGCTACAAGGAGATTCTGACCCTGTACATCTCTCTCAGGAGACCCCAGCCATACCCCAACCTTCACTGGCCTAAGCCCAGTCTTGACAAGGTTGAAGTCACTTTTTTCTTTTTTCTAGACGTGACGATATCTCAGGACCAAATTTGTCTTGTTGTAACATGGCCTATTCCACCTAAGGTTTTTGGCGGGAATGCATGCAGAAGATTTTCATCCACTGTTTTCCCTCTCACTTGATTCTTCTCTCCCTTCCTTTTCCTCAAGGCCTCCTTGTACTTTGGAGAACACCCCTCACCTAGCCAGTTTGGGTTACTGCTGCATTTGACTCGAGAAGCTTTCAAAATAAAGGCGGAGTCATAAATCCTTCTAAATAAAATGGGATATAATGCAGAAATCACCCAATCAACTGCAATATTGTGAGGCAGACATACTGTTTACCACCTGCAGGGAATAGATGTTGCCGTGGTGTTCGGGCGAGGGGAGTGAGAATGGGCAGACTCACCTGGGTAAGGGGCTGGGGCAGGAGGAATCTCGCACTTAGGGAAGGAGAGGACGTCTGCCGTCCACTCACCTCATGAATCAAGCTTCTTCCTGTAACAAGGAAGCATCCTAACAAATGCTACTCAAGTTCTTCTACTTCAGGATTCTGGTAAATTCCAAAAGGTAGGCCCAAAGCCAGTAAAGAGGCTGCAAAGACATGAGCTGAGAGGCTGCTGGAAACAAGAGAAGAACAAAGACAGGCCAGCTCAATTCAAGGTAGCATGCATGGAGCCCCTGCCAGTGTCCATGGGCACCAGAGCTGGAGAGTCCACAGGTGGTGACCCCATCTTCCCCACAAAAGCCATTGTGTAGTTAATTGTTGGCATCGATAAATACAAAATAAAAGACTGTTATTTTCACCTGTGCTTGTCTAGACTCCAGAAGTCTTGGCCTGAGAAGAGTGCTCCAGTCAGTGAAAGGGTTGGCATGAGAGGCAAGGTGCCTGGGGAGTCCTCCTACAATCCCGAATCCTCCACTGTGGTGCTGTTTCTGAGATGAGGGCATCATATGGTGGATCTGTTTAGTGTCTTGGTGGTCTCCCAGATCAAGTTCATCCCAGCAGTTCTGCCTTTCAGTGTTGTGACTTTGGATAGCTCCCAGCCTTAACTCTTCCCTCAGTAAGTGGAGATGATATTGTCTAATTCCTAGGGCGTGGTAAGTATTAAATGAGGATATACATGAATAAACACATACATATAGAGTATTCTGCATATGATATCATTCACACATGGTTATTACTATTTGAAGAACACTCAGAAACCATCTCATCTAAACTGTGCAGAACGCAGAGGCAGGAACTCAGGTTCAGAGGTGCAGTCATTTGCCTGATGTCATTTGTTCCAAGTTCATTCAACTCAAGTCCAGTTTCTAAAAGTTTCAGACCCAGCTTAAAATCAAACCAAGGGCTAACTAGCGCCAGGTGCTATGTCAGTTCTCTTCACAATGAACTTCTGAGGATAAGGATTATAATCTTCTTTCTACAAATAAGAAAACTGAGTCTTGAAGGGGTTACGAAGGGCCTGCCTTCCCAAGGGCACAGGAGTTGGAAATGACGGTGACACACAGAACCTGCTCCACCAGCCTCTGAACCTAGTCTGGGTCAGGTAGGCTGTCTGGACACAAATGACCCATTATTTATTAGATTGGTTATTTGATTTCCTGAACAGACATATTTTCAATTGACAAAGATATACTGATTGACTTCATTTGTGTAGGTGGGGGTTTTTCCAAAAGTCTTCAAGAAGGGGACTCTCTGACTTGTCCTAGACCCATATTACTGTTAATTGCTTTTGTTGCTGTTTCAGGGGCGTGGGAACTAAATGTATGTTTATAGCATTAAAATGCCGAGAACAAAATCAGAAAAAAAGGGATTTTCTTTATTTGCTTAGCTTACAAGGAGATATCTTTGTTGTAGATACACGCCTCTTGGAAACATGAATGGCCGTTGTGACTGTACTTATCTATGAGAAGGCAGATAATTTTATGAAGGAGGAAGCCGAATCCTCTAAAATTCTTCAGGGAGCAGAAGGCAATAGAGGACAAGAAATTGTTTATATCTTGCCAAACAAGGTGACTTAGGGTAGATTTTACAGCCCACGTTGGAGAATCTCGTACTTGTCAGCCAAGGCTTACTGGACCCAGAAGTCAATGAGTCCTCAAAAGTCAGAAATGGATGGGCTTTTAAAACCAGGTCTTTCTAGAATGGACACTCAGCCACATCTTGCCTTTCCTGGCAATAACGACAAGAAAACTAACTCTCAATAATGTCTGCACTTACAATCACTTCCCAGAAATGAGAATGGATTCACTCATCTAATCATCCCACGCAGTATTAGACCTAATGCATGCTTCAGGTGACATGCATAGTTTTCCTCTTCCAATTGGCCAGCCTCATAACCATTTTCACCTTTGTGTGTGTATATATATACGATGACAATAAATGACTGCAGAGCTGAGCAAAGTTATACGACCTTGGGCAAGGTGATTCTCCAATGTGGATTCATTTTCCTCATCTTCAACATCATGAGGTTAGACAGGTGAATTCACACCTCTTCTAGCTCTGACATTTAAAGATTTAAATCATGGTCCCCAGGGGAGAATAAAAGCCATCGTCATAGCCCATTAGATACTATGGTCTGGGTCAATGACACATACTTTGTTTCCATTTGTTAATCTGTTTATCAGTTCCTCTTTCACACTCTCATGGCAAACATGCATCAAGCATCTCTCCATGTACCTCAGGTCTCAGAAATCACCTGGGCTTCTCAGCAAGAGAGAACTCTGTGCAAACATTAACAATCTCATGTGTTTCACTATCCTGGAGCACAAAAAATGAACAGGGGCAACAAGGGTAGAGACCACCTTTGTCTGGAGAAAATAAGTTGTTCAGTGAAGAAGGAAATAAGTCAAGGAGATGATGAGTCTAACATTGATTTAGGATTGAGGTCAATCTCAGCTCTGTCACTTACTGAGTATACATGAATTTTGTTGGTTTTGGTTTGTTTGTTTGTTTTTCTTTTCACTAAGCCTGATTCCCTACCTACTCTATGAGGGTTGTGATAATACTACTCAAAAACAATATACTTCCAAAAGTGTTTGGAAAGGTTCAGTGAGCTAGTCACTGAGAAACTATTTATTAGACTGTAAGGAAGGCTGAAAATCTTTTTCATCTATAGCCACTCCCTCTTTCCCTAATCATTAGCACACAATGCAACACCCGCCAAATATGTATGCGTATGTATTTATTTATTTGTTTGTTTATTTATTTATTTATTTTTTGAGTTGGAGTCTCACTCTGTCGCCCAGACTGGAGTGCAGTGGCAGCTCCCGGCCACCGCAGCCTCGACCTGCTGGGCTCCGGCGATCCTTCCGCCTCAGCCTTCCAAGTAGCCGGAATTACAGGCATGCGCTACCACGTCCGACTGATTTTTTGATCTATTGTAGAGATGAGGTCTCGCTGCCCAGATGGGTCTCGAACCCGTGGGCTCAGGCAATCTACTCACCTCAGCCTCCCAAAGGCGCGGGATTACAGGCTGAGCCACCAAGCCCGGCTATGTATGCATATTTAGATGCCTTTAATAGACATTTAGATGCCCTTAGTAGACTTTCTTTCTTTCTAATTGCAATGCTCATCTCCAGCTCAAAATAGTGAAGCTGCTGGATTCATTCTCTCTCCTCAGAGACTGCAACATCTCCCCACCAATTTAGGCCTCCTTTTTACAACCTCCCAGGGTCCAAGGGAGGATTAGATTTTATTTATGACCACTAATGCACCTGCCCGTTTGGAAGGCTGAAGCTGATAGAGTAAATCCTAGCAATTGATTTCCCTCCTAGCTTTAAGTTCACAGTGCTCTATCTTTCTCGACCTTCCGTGTTATCTTACAAAATAATACTTCCTTATGATCTTGCAATAGCAGCAGCAGAGAGAGACATCAGAGCTGAAATGAGCATGACCATGATGGGCTTTCAAGAATTCTAAACCAGGAGTCAGAGAATTGGGGAAGCCAGTTTAAGATTCAGTTCCAGTCACCATTCTCTGTGTGAATTTGGCTATAGCCCTTAGTGTCTTTGAGCCTCCATTTCTTCATCTGGTTTCTTAAGATTGTCATGAGAATAAAAATATTGAAAAATTGAAAATTAAAAAGAGAGCGAGAGAGAGAGAGAGAGAGAGAGAAAGAGAATGGATATAAACATATTTTTTAAACACTAAAACACTGTACAGACATCACTTGTGTGTATTATTACTGTTACCATTGATAATGAAATATAGTAAAACTTATTGAACTGCATCCAACAAAAACACCACAATGAATGAATGTTCTTCATTTATTCCTCATGACAAACATATGGAATAGTGTGGAAAATGGTTATCGTACTCGCTGGTGGTCACAGGTAGAAATAGAGCACATGGAACACCATGTGCCCTCCTTTTACAATCTGATGGCAGAAAAGATAGCAAACCCCAGTTTCTATGGCTTTTGAACCAGGTGGGATACTCCCTTTCTGCAGACTGCATTGACGCCTCAACTTTCTAACACCCTCATGGTAACCAGGGAAGCACTCAACTTGCTTGTTTACTGGTTCATAAATAAAGTGCAATAGGAAGCGACTTGAGCTGAATCTATGCTGTCACCTTTTCCTCAGTTTTTGGATGTGGATCAGCCCTGTGTTCTGAACTAACCCAGATAGATATCTCTTCACTCATTTGTGTATCTTATGTAAACTTCTATCATGACACACACAAGATATCACTGCATTTCTTAGTTACTTGTCAGTCCCACACCATCAGACTCTAAGTCCTTTGAGGGTAGAGACCTATAATGCAAGTCTTTGACTCATAGTAAGAAAATGAGTCTGTACTATGTGCGATGTTACAAATGAACGAGTCAGTAAGTGAGGTATCTGATGACTGGATAAATGGATGAACGCACTCTGGCTGCTTTGCACACAGGGCAAAGAAATGTATGCTATCTTCCAAAGTAAGTTTGACTTTAGTGCGAGAGCAGACAGTCCACATGTCTTGAATTTCTACCTCTAAATTGACCCTTAGACACAACCACCACCACTACCCTCATGGTGTCTTGCTAGTTTTATCTTTCCTTTGATGTTTCTTCCACTCACTGTACTCTTCAACCAGGCTCTGGCCCTGATCACCAAGGTCCATCACTGGGATCCTCTCCAGACTTGGCATCACAAGGACAGTTCCTCTTGGTACTAGCTATTGTGATCACCAACAACCATCCCTATGATCACAAAATACAAAGACCAGGGACTCTGGAACTCCTTGGTGGCTCTAATACCAGTCAGATATTTTCTCAGGCAATCTTCTCAGTGATATCCTATCTGCCACAAACTGCAGAGAAATTCCAGATCCAGCTGCTTAAAGCTGAAGGCATTCTAGCACACAGGTCAACAAGTCTTGGCTTATAGGCCAAGTCTGACCTACTACTTGTGTTTGAAAATAAGGTTTTATTGGAGCATAGCCTTGCTCATGTTTTATGAATTGTCCAAAGCTGCTTTCACATTAAAACCCTAACCCTATACAAGCATTACTTGTGTGGATAATTAATATTAATGAAATATATTAAAACTTTCTGAGCTGCATCCTGCAAAAACACTACAATGAATGAATGTTCTTCATGTGTTCCTCATGACACATGTATGGAATCGTGTGGAAAATGGTTATTACAGTCGCTGGTGGTCCTAGGTAGAAATAGAACATGAAATAGAAATAGAAATAGAAATAGAAATAGAACACTCCCGCAGAGTTGAAGAGTTGCAACAAAGATTGTGGCCCACAAAAACTAAAATATTTACTATCTGTCCCTCTACAGAAAAGTTTGGCTAAACCTGCTTCAGCAGATGAACTCTCCATCATAAATACACATAGATGTGTAAGCTACTGGATCTACTTGCCATGGAAGGGTGCTTGACTCTGGTTTTGATGTGAATGGGTCACCATGTTTTTTTCTCACTCCCACTCCAAATCCTGACACCACAAAGATAAAATGACTTTATTGGCATTTGTTAATTTTAAAATATAGCTCACGTAGTTTCTAATTTTGAAAATACACTTACAAGAAGGAAGAAAGGAAGGGAGGGAAGGAAGGGAGGGAAAGGAAGGAGGGAGGAAGGAAGGAAAGAAGGAAGGAAAGAAGGAGGGAAGCAAGGAAGGAAAGAAGGAAGAAAATGGGGGAAGAATAAACACTCCTGATATTAAAAGGGTTCATGGGATCAGTCTAAAAGACTGAAAAGAACATGGACACACTTGGGTTCTCTACACAGTTTTAAGGCTTAACTACTTGAGTGACTGTGCACAAGTCATATATCTGAGTCTCAGTCTCCTCATCTTTGAAATGGTTAGGATAATATTTACCTGTTGCCAGTATTGGGAGTAAATGCATGTGAAGCAAAGAGGAGAAAATGTGTAAGCTTTATATCCCAGTCAGGGGGCTTCCAAAGCTGTCTTTCCCTGAGCATTATGGCTTCTTCATGTCCCACACTCACAGGGAATTTTCACCACGGGCACTTTCTATTTTGTGACATTTTGATGTGAGAATGACACCAGTCAGTGCAAATTAGATGCCAATATGTGTTGTTACCAGCCTGAAAAATGTGTGGATGAAAAGTGGCAGAGGCTAAATCATTGCATAGCAGGCGCAGATCACAGCTGGAGTACGGCAGAGACTGGGAGCTAGTTGAGCTGAATGCCATCCGCACAAAGGGAAATCTGGGAATCCTGCCAGCATCTTCCCAGAATAGTCATTTTTCATTTAAATTCACCCCACTTTTTCCCCTTAGGGCAGACCTCCCTCTAGATCGTCATCTTACCAGCCTAACGTTTCCTCTCCTCCCATCTCTGGAACAGAAACAACTAGCTCCTTCCTAGGACCAGATAGATTGTTTGTAGAAATCTTGGTGAACACTGTGCACCTGCTTCACAGAGACTGGAAGAAGAATCATGGGGCGGGAGCATGGAGAGTTTTACCTAAGCTGTCGGAATGTCGTCAGACTCCTCAAGTTAAAGAAGAATCTAGAAGGTTTGCATTCAATATGGCCCTAGTGGTTACAAGATAGGCTGGTTGTTCTAAGCTCAGTAAGGGAATAATCCTCACAAGAGCATAAAGGGGGCTACTTGGTACCATCAATCCAGTGTAGAGTTAGTGCAAGGACATTTCATGACTTTTTATACATAGAACATTTTATACACAGAACATTTTATACATAGAACATCATCTACAGAGATCAAAACATATCTATGTTAGAAGTTCACTTGAAGTTTAAAAGCCCAAGATACCATTTGAATTAAAAATAAAACATAATTGGGACTTTGGGCAATAATGAATTTTACCCATACTTGGTTGTTAAAATAGCATATCTAGCTCTGTGATGTGCAAGCCAAGACATTTGCCAACAATTTTAACGATGTAATCTTTGATTTACTGTATTCGCAAACACATTTTGAGTGCCTATTATGAGTCTTGGCAATAGTATTAAGAAATAACATTTATAAGAAGCTTTCACATTTATAAAGAACCTTATCTCATTGAGTCTCGCAAAAATTGTTTAAAGGAGAATTACTGCAAGTTTTATTTTTCAAGGTAAGGAAACACTTGTTCAAGAGCAAGGTCATTTGTTCAAGGTCGCATGGCTTAAAAGTGATCAAGGACTTTCTTGGTTGGTCTTTGTCCAGTTTGGGTATCACTGGGATGCTAGCTTCATAAAATGATTTGGGAAGAGTTCCATTTTCCTCGATTGTCTAGAATACTCTCAATAGGATTAGTGTCAACTACTTCTTGTGTGTTTTGTAGAATTCTACTGGAAAGCCATGTGGTCCAGGGCTTTTTTTTTTTTTTTTTTTGTAGGTAGTTTCCTTATGATGGATTCAAACTCCCAGGTGTTATCAGTCTATTTACAGTCTCAGTTTCTTCCTGTTTCCACCTTGGGAGGTTGTGTTATGCCAGAAAGTTCTCCATTTCATTTAGGTTTTCAAATTTGTTTCCATACAGGTGTGCCCAGTCATCTCTGGTAATCTTTTGTATTTCTTTGGATTCAGTTATGACTCAATCTTTTGCATTTCTGATTGTGTGTATTTGTGCTTTTTGTCTCTTTTTCTTGACCCATCTGGCTGGGGTTTCTCAATTTTGTTTATCCTTCATTGATTTTTTTCTATAATGTTTTTGACTTTTGTATCCTGTATTTGGGCTTTTACTTTGGTGATCTGGATTCTTCTGCTGAAATTAGGGTTTTTTGTGGTCTTGCCTTTCCAGCTCTCTTAGGTGATTTATTAGGCTTTTGACTTGTGATCCTTCTATTTTGTTGATGTGTATGCATAGAAATATGAATTCCCCTCTTAGTACTGTATTCATGGCATCTCCAAGGTTTTGGTAAGAGGTGTCTTTGATTTCATTTGTTTCCAAGAATCTTTTAATTTCTGTTTTGTTTGCTGTGTTGACCTAGGAGTTGTTTGGCATTATCCATCTTTGTGTGTTTTGGGGAGATTTTCTTGGTGGTAATGTTTATTTTTAGCCCACTGTGATCTGAGAAGGTGCATGGTAGTATTTTGATCTTATGGAATTCGTTTATGCTTGAGCCAATGTCCCTGATGAACAGAGAAGCAAAAATTCTCAACAAGATACCAGCATATTGGATCCAACAACACATCTCAAAAATTATCCACCATGATCAAGTAGGCTTCATCCCTGGGATACAGGACTGGTTTAGCATTCACAAGAGCATAAATGTAATGAAATACATCAACAGATGTAAAAGCAAAAATGACATGATTATATCATTAGACTCAGAAAAGGCTTTTGACAAAATTCAGCATCTATTCTTGATTAAAACACCTGGAACACCTAAGTATAGAAGGAACATGCCTCAAAATGTTAAAAGCTATATATGATAAACCAACAGCCAACATATTACTAAACTGACAGAAATTGGAAGCATTTCCCAAAAACCAGAACAAGACAAGGCTACCCACTATCACCCTTCCTGTTCAACGTAGTATTGGAATTCCTAGCTAGAGCAATCAGACAAGAGAAGGATATAAGGGCTTCCACACAGGAAAAGAGAAAATCAAGTTATCCCTCTTTGCAGACAATAAAATCTCATACCTGGAAAACGCAAGAGAATCTATCAAAAACCTCCTGGCACTGATAAAGGACTTTGGAAAATTCTCAATGTATAAAATCAACATGCAAAAGACAGCCTCATTTTTATACAACAGACAGGCAGAGAACCAAATAAAAGTACAATCCCATTCACAATAACTACACACAAAATTAAAAAAAAAAAAGAACTTGGCATCTTCCTAACCAGAGAAGTCAAAGAACTTTACAATGAAAGCTACAAAACAATGCACAAGGAAATCAAAGAAGACACAAACAAATGGACAAATATTCCATTTTCAGGGATTGGAAGAATCAGTATTGTTAAGATGCTCATCCTACTCAAGGCCATCTACGGTTTCAATGCAATAACCATTAAATTACCATTATCATTCTTCTCAGACCTGTATTCAGCAATACAGAAATTTATATGGAATTATAAATGATAACATGTAGCCAAAACAATCCTCAGCAAAAGAAACAAAACAGGAGGGATCACACTTCCAACTTTAACCTTTATTATAATATTACAATAATCAAGACAGCCTGGTATTGATACAAAAACAGGCAAACAGACCAGTGGAACAGGATAGAGATTCCGAAAGCAAAACCTCTATTTCTCAACCAACTCATCTTCAACAAATTCTTCAACAAAAACCACAGGAGAGAGGAGAATTTATTCAGTAAATGGTGCTGGGAAAACTGGTTGACCACATGCAGAGATTAAAACAGGACCCCTACCTATCACTATACAGAAACTCAACTCCAAATGGAACAATGATCTAAACAGAAAACCTCAAATTATAAGAATCGTAGAAAACGCAGGAGACACCCTTACAGAAATTGGAATAGGCAACTAATTGCTGATCAAAACCCCAGATGTCCATGCCATGTGAGATAAGATAGAAAAGTTGGACCTCATCAAACTGAAAAGCTTCTGCAAAGCAAAAGAAATCAACAAGAGAGTGGAGAGACAGCCCACAGACTGGGAAAAAATATCTGCGAACTGTATGTCTGGCAAAGGCCTAACATCCAGGATCTACAAGGAACTCAAACGTACTTAAAGGAAAAAACCAAACAGTCCCATTAAAAAATGGGCAAAAGACATGAATAGACACTACTCAAAAGAAGATATACACAATTTTTAAAAGATATATGAGCAGCCAACATACACATGAAAAAAAATGCCCAGTCTCATTAATTATCAGAGAAATGCAAATCAAAACCAAACTGAGATACCACCTAACTACAGTAAGAATGGCCATCATTAACAAAACAAAAAACAACCTATGCTGGTGAGGATGTGGAGAAAAAAGAACATTTCTACACTGCTGCTGATGGGAGTGAAAACTAATTCAGCCTCTATGAAAAACTGTGGTGATTTCTAAAAGAACTAGAAATTAAACTTCCATAGCACTCAGCAATCTCCCTTCTGGGAATACACCCAGAGGAACTCAAATCATTCCACAAAAAAGATACCTCCAAGGGAGGCCTCAAATTTACCTGTATGATGTCCACTTGTATACCTAATCCTGAATTGTACCTCACATCTTTAAAATAAAATACAGGGGAAAAAAAGAAAAAGAAAAATTAAGACATTGCTGAAAAAAGAAAATACCTGCACACACACACTTTTTTTGCAGCACTATTCACAACAGCAAAAACATGGAACCAACCATGTTGCCTGTGGAAACTGGACTGGATAAAAAAAAATGTGGTACATATACACGATGGAATATTACACAGCCATAAAGAAGGACAAAATTCTGGACTTTGCAGCAACCTGGATGGATTTGGAGTCTATCATACTCAGCGATCTAGCACAGAAACAAAGATCTGAGTCCCATATGTTCTCACTTATAAGTGGACCCTGAACACCTATCATAGCTCTATGAAAAGGGATTGGCAGAATGATTTGATTCCTCTGGGTATATTCCCAATAGGGGAATTTCTTATAACAAAAAAATATTTTTAAAAAAGGGATTGGCAGGAGCAGGACACTACCAGGGGATGGGAGGCCACATAACATCAGTAAGAGTGCCTGATCCGAATCCAGGCAAAGTGAAGTCCAGTGGGGGGCCCCAAATCTCACCTATACCTAAGCCACTTATGTGTGCAATCCTGACTTGTCCCCACAACATTAAAAAAAAGTGAAAGTGATTGAGCTATGAAACAAATGTATGTCCTTTGGTCTCAAGTCCCTAAATTCATGCCTCCTCCCTAACTACCAATTTTTCTGGAAATGCAACTTAGTTCTGGATACTCAGAGTATCCTTTCCCACATTCTGATGGAAAATGACTTTTTAAATTGTTTTCTCAAGGCTAACTTATTTCCACAAAAATACTTATAAATTCAGATCTTCAGAGGCCTGTCCCCTGAAGTTGCCTCCAGAGATCAACTCTTTAGATCAAGGGTCTGCAACCATTTTCTGTAAAAGATCAAGAAGGAAATATTTTAGACATTGGGAGTAATACAGACTCTGTTGTAACTACTCAATGCTGTCAATGTAAGAGCAAAGCAGCTATAGATAATACATAGACAAATGGGTGGCATGGCTTGTACCAATAAAACTTTATTTACAAAACTAGCAATGGACAAGATTTGGCCTGCAAACTTTCTAGCCCCTGCTTTAGATCTATATTGCTGTCTGGTAACCTCCCAAACTAGTAAAAATTCTCAAACTTAGGATCTTTATGGTCTGTCAAGTGTCCTAGTTATTATACAAAATGCTCAAGTTTTCTATCCTTTAAGTCAAAGAAAGTTCATGTCAATTAGAGAAAATAAAAAGGCACAAGCTGACAAGGTAAGTGGCTACCAACACTCAAGCAGGACAATAGCTCAGATATTCGCAGCATAATGTAAAGAAAGGACCTCACAAATGCTTGTCTGCATTGAATAAGTATAGGATATAAGGAAGTAAAACGAGGAAATGACCATCATTTTAAGGGTTTACTATAAGCCAAGCACTGTGCAAGACATTTTTTATATTTCTCGTTTCCTAGACCATGATCTTACAGCTTTTATGGGTGGAGAAACAGATCCTTGGATTACTGAGCATCTTGTCCATGTTCATACAGTTAGCAAGTGGTAAAACTAGAATTCAAACTCACCATTGTCTAATTCCAAAGTGAGCATTCCTCCGAGTTGCTGTGGTGCCCACTTAGGAATGAACTAACTCTGCTCACTGACATGAATTGCAGCTCCTTATACAGCCACAGCTCTGAACACAGAACACATACTAAGGACAAAGTTATTAAAGATATCAGTGAATTGATGATCATTTTGCTCAATTTCTACTGCCAATGAAAGGTAGAAATGAATAGTTAAACTCTCCAGCATCATTTGTTGTAAGCCCTGGTCCCTGCTGCTGTTGACCAACTCAACTAAAAAGGCTTTATAGTTTTATGAGGGAAAAATACATCATTAACTCACATGATTAATGAGTTGGCAAAACCAATGTCATGAAATTGTGAGTCAGCTGTGGGTTAAATCAGAAGGCAAAGCAGGTTCCAGGCCAACCAAGACGTTTCCCAGAGCTAATAAACAATAATGATGTATGGTTTTGTATCTTTGAGTGGGGATGCAGGGAAGATGTCAGTTCTTGGTAATATATGCGTCTATTGTTCAGTGTCTCTATTTCTTCCATAACCTAGAAAACAGAGTTCACAGGGCAGGAGATGGTAGACTCTTTTCTGAAGCAGTTGTTGTTTTGGATGATTTTTTTTTTATAGCTATATTTCTTTTTTGTAGCGGTGCTGGAACTTTGACCTGAAAAAAATCATTTGTCTAAAGAGTGCCTATTAATACTGCATCAAATAAAAGATAGTAAGCCAAACTCTTGGGGTTTTAATCCAAGACCAAGATAGGAGCAAAACTTCCATTTATTATTATTTAGTTTGAACGATTGGAAAGATCCATTGATTGAATGCCACAATTATTGAATACGACAACAAACTGTGTTGAGTGGAGAGTTAGCATCCTGAAACAAGAAACTAGGTCACCATGGCAGGGGTGGGGTGTGGGAGAGGGAAAGGACGCTGTGAAGTGAGATTAGAGACTGACTTCCATGACTGAATATTTTTAGAAGTTGGCATCATTATCTACTCCTGTATAATGTGCTACTCCAATGCTTAGCCACGTAAGCATTGCCACATATATTTATTGTCTCACAGATTCTGGAGGTCAGGTATCTGGGGTGAGCTTAGCAGGATGACCCTGACTCAGGGGATCTCATGAGGTGGTGGTGAGGCTGTCAGTCATGGCAGCAGTCATCTGAAGGCTCAACTGAGGCTGGAAAATTTGTTTGCAAGCCCACGCATATGGTTGCTGGCAACCTCAGAAGATCTGCTTTCAAGTGTGCTCATGTGTGGTTGCTCGTCTTAGGGCTTCACCACGTGGGTTTCACTAGAGGCTCCCTGAGTGTATTTACAATATGACAACCTTAGAGCCAGAGAGAACCAGGGAGTGCCCCACGCAAGAACACAGTTTGTATTATTTCTGTATAATGTAACATCTAAAGTGATATCTCATAACTTCAACATGGACTACTTTATATTCATTAAAAAGGAATTGATTGCGGGGTCATATGGGAGGTTGATATTTAGAGCTTTTAGGAATTGTCACACTGCTTTCCACAGAGGTTGCACTAGTTTACACTCCCACCAATATACCCTGAAGAACTCAAATCACTCTATAAAAAAGATACCTGCACACGTATGTTTATCGTAGGATTGTTCACAATAGCAAGAACCTGGAACCAACAGGCTGTCCATCGAAAGAGGACTGGATTAAAAAATGTGGTACATATACACGATGGAATACTACACAGCCATAAAAAAGAACAAAATAATGAATTTCACAGCAACCTGGATGGAACTAGAGTCTATAATACTGAGTGACCTCTCACAAAAACAAAGATCTGAGTATCACATGTTCTCACTCATATAGTGGACCTTGAACATCCAACGTAATACTGTAAGAAAATGGCTGACAGTGGTGGGAAACTATGGAGGGGATAGAGAGGGGAAGGGAGGTGGGATTAACGGTAGTCAATATCTGTCTGGGGACGGGGAGACACCCCTTATCAACAAGGGTGCCTGAACTATGCATGTTTGTATACCCAGCCCTTAACTGTACCCTACAATTTTAAAATAAAAAATATGTTTATAAATAATTTTAAAAAAGAAATGATCAATCTAGTCTATACCTGAACAGAGAAAATTCCAAAAGGACATGATAGCAACAGGTAGGAATCACTGAGGGTCATCTTAGGAACTACTTACAACAGAATTGCTTGGTTAAACAAATTTAACAGATTTCCTGAGTACAAAAATTCTCAGAGCTTTTAGTATACAAATGTGTTTTAAGTCTCTCCAAAAAAGCTAATGCTCTTGGAATCAGCAAACTTTTTCTTAGAGAGCCAGATGGTAAATATTTTAGGCTTCAGGTCTTAAGATATCTGTCCAAACTGTTTGATTCTGCTGCCCCAAAGCAGATCACGCATAAGTAAATTGATGTAACTGTGTTCCAATAAAACTTTATTAGCAAAAATACCATATTTTGCAAACCTCTAGATTAGAGAATGCAACTTTAGCTGACACATTCAACAACAATGACTTTGGGTCATGGACTCTATGTCCACTGAACAGAGTGAGAGGCTTCCATGCATACATCTGCAATTTTGTCTGTAAAAGCAAAAATGTCAGAAACAATGAAATGTTCTGTGCACACTTGCTGAAATACCGTTTTTCTTCCTTGTTTAGAATCACACAATATTTTAGGACCTCTCGGGATTCTTGAAACTCTAGATTATCAAATTCATGATTGCAAAATCCAGGTCTGTTTTGTTCACCTACCACCATATTTCCTATCTCTAGCAGAGTTGGAGTTTTAATAGGCTCTTAATATTTTTGAATAGATGAGTGGATAATTGAATGAATCCCAAACTTTTAGGTGTTTGTTTCCCTCTTTTTTCATTACCTATGTTGTACCTCTCAAAATGCCCACATTCTAAAAAGTAAAGTGTCTTGACCTCTAGCTGACCTCCTCCTGTGGCATCTTTTTTCTTTCCTGCCCTCAGTCATGATTGAGCTTGCAGCTCACAATAAGCTCAGATGGACTCAGCATGAGTCTGTTCACTCTTAGCCCTATCGCCATCAGAAAACTTGAGGAGGACAAGCTGGCAGGAAGGAAGGACAAGAAAAAAGAGAGATGAGAATGGGAGACAACCAGCATGCTTTGCAAGCCTACATTGCTTCTATTGACTGAACCAAGCACTTCTATACACGTTATGTTATTTGATGCTTAAAGCAAAACTTTGAACATGGTATTACTGACTCCATTTTGCAAATGAAGCAAGAGCCTTAGAAAGGTTCCTTGACTTAAACAATATTACACATCAAAAGACTAAAAGGTTTTCCTCCTAGGCTGACCACACATTGCAGTTTGCCTGGGAAAATCCCAGTTTACTGCTGTTGTCCTGGTACAGATATTAAAACCATCCTTTGTAGTCTCAAAAGTATCTAATGTTAAATTACGTATTGGTATCTTATATTTAGGTTATTAGATTAAAAATGATCTAATAGAAATGCAAACAGAACCACATTGAGATACCACCTAACCCCTGTAAGAATGGCCATCATTAATAAAACAAACAGCAACAGATGGTGGTGAGGATGTGGAGAAAAAGGAATGCTTCTACACTGCTGGTGGGAAAGCAAACTAATGCAACCTCTTTGGAAGACAGAATGGCGATTTCTAAAAGAACTAGAAATTGAACTTCCATATGACCCAGCAATTTCCCTTTTGGGAATATACCCAGAGGCACTCAGATTATTCTACAAAAAAGATAACTGCACACGTATGTTTGTTGCAGCTCTGTTCACAATAGCAAAAACATGGAATCAACCACGTTGTACATCGAAGCTGGACTGGATTAAAAAAATGTGGTACATATACACAATGGAATATTATGCAGCCTTAAAGAAGGAAAAACATATGGACTTTGCAGCAACTTGGATGGATTTAGAGTCAATCATAGTCAGTGATCTATTGCAGAAACAAAGAACAGAGTACCGTATGTTCTCAATCATAAGCGAACCTTGAACAATTATAATACTATAAGAAAGGAATTGCCCGTAGTGTGAAACTGGCAGGGTGGGGGTTGGGATTGGCAGTTGAGGGAAACTGCGAGTGGAAGGAGGGGTATACCTCATCAACAAAGGTACTTGCATAATCAACATTTGCATACCTAACCCTGAGTTGTATCCTACATCTTTATAATTAAAAAATGATCTAATAACCTGCCTATAACCTTCTGTTTCTCTGGGAATGGTTCTGGCTCCTGTCATGGAAACAAATACAACCCTTGGTTATAAGTGATGGCTGGGATTTTTACCCCAGAGCCAGGGGCATTCCAATGGGGCGAGCAGTGATTGCCCGAAATAGTCCTTGGACCTCTTTCCAGGCCACTGGGTGTTACACTGAACATGTTGGGGACAAGAACATGTGGTATGAATGCCATCAAAAAGCAGCACACACAGGTGCAGCTAGACAGAGAAAGGCACATATGCATTTACTTTTAAGCCATCTTCGAAGGTATTTTGCTTCCATTTGCCTCAAGCAAAGAATTTGGAAGGCAGTCATTTTTCCACATGATTCTTGTACAATAAAAGTCCCAACCTGTTTCTCCTAAAGTCTTTATTACTCTTTTTGCTGTGAGTTAATTATGTCCGCTTGAAAGTTCACATAGCAGATTCCAAATTGGACTTGGCTTAAGGAGGCCGCCCTTCCTGGGCTACAATGAACACTATCAGTCTTGGTAATTATTTTATGCTATTGATCACTTTCTACCTCACATGATGGTTTGTGACCCCCCTCTCTCCTCTAATCAAGATGCTCAGTGATCTTATGGTGCTTTACAGCTTGCAAAGAGTGTCACATACATTATTATGTTTGATCCTTACATTAACCCTAAAACTGGTTACTCAATTGACCCATATTGCAGAGATGATAAAACTGAAATTCAGAAAAGTTAGACAACTCATTTAGCCACACAGCTAGTAAAAGCTGACAAAACTGGATCAACTTGCAGAAAGAAATGAGATTTGGTATGTCCCTATATCCTTCAGAATTCCTTGCTAATAGTAGGTAAACAAGATATTAATATTTAATGACTAAGTTAATAAACAAGTATATAGATTTGAGTCTTCCTAATAAAATACAGTCTTTGTCCCAAGATAGTATTTGAAATTATGTCACAAAAAATGTTGGAAGACTATGCTTACATTAGGGAGAAATTCTTAAAGAAGGCAATTGGAGAGACTTGTGAGCTCCTATGTGAAAGAATGATTGGACTCGAGGTCTTGAGGATTATTGTAAGGAGGTCAGAAATATTTCAGATCATTGAAGGGACACACATTCTAGCAGATAGAATTATCTGAGATTTAGAAGACTCACATGAAGAAGTGAGGTTGCTATGCCAGGGGCCACTTCTACAGGAGCTTGACACATTCTTGACTAGAAGATGGTAGACAGAATTCAGTACTGCATATGGCAGTTGAAGTGGCTAATCATAATTGCATTCTCATCTGACTGTAGGAGTCGGGGACACCCTACTCAGATGTAGTTAGATAAATCTGAATTTTGTTGAAGTATCTTCCTAATGTGCCTATAGGCTGTTTGAATTGACACACTGCTGAGTAGTCTGTGATGCTGACACAAGTGTCCATGAATGCTGCGTCTTTGTTCTGTCTCCAGGCAACCATTCTTGTTTTGATGTCAAAGCATTCAAGCCTTATCCACGCATATAGTAACAACAGGTGTGATCCATTTAAAGTTGGCTGCATCATAGTACCAAAAAAAATGAAGCTGATATCATTGCGACACGCTGCCGAGAGACTACTAACTGCAAGGGGTCTTGGTCCCTTCCTTGGGTCCTAGATCAAGGGATCACACACTGAGGAAACAGTTTCAGGACAATTTTCCAATCTGAGGCCCACAGAGAGAAGAAACTCCCATTAGCCCAATTAACCCCCAGTGCACTCAGGTTAATCTGAATATACAAACCAGCTCATTGATTATTGAAGATAACTGACAAATGAACAGCGAGAAAAGATGGAGCTTACAGGTCTTTAACTTTCACTGGCTATGAGGTAAGTCACAGATGTCTCCTGAAACAAAGCTGGGTAAGCCAGGTAGGGAACTGAGAGATAACCAAAAGCAAATTCTTAATTTCACAGATGAAGAAACTGAGGCACAGATAGGGTAATTAACTAGTTCAAGGTTACACTGAGTGAGCTCTGGAATCTGGACTCCTCATTCCTATGTTCTTCCACCTTCTACTTGTCTGTGTACAAGTGGAAGGAACAGGGTGTATCTAAGACAGGACCCTATGATAGTGGAGGGTACCCCGAATCACAGGGCTCAGGAGAACACTGCAGTTTCCCAGTGTCACATACACTCATTTCTCTTTCCCAAATCTCTATGCAAAGGCAGAGTTTGTCAGTGATCTGATCAACTTACATGGAAGAAGGAGCATGGAAAACTCTCCTGGTTTCTTTTAGAAGGTCACAAATCCCACCCACGAGGGCTCCACCCTCATAAACACCTCACCCTACAAAGGCGCCATCAGGAAACACTGTTCACATTAGCAATTAGATTTCAGCATAGGAATTTGAGGAAGACACAAAAATATAGTCCGTTACAGTCCTCTTTAGTACCACTTAATGCAATCTTCAGGATTCTCTGAGACAACTAGACTTGTCCGGAGTAAGCAAATGAGAAATGGAGATTTAGAAAGTCCAAGTTCACAATACTAGTGGCAAATCTCAAATTTGAACTAGAATTTGCCTGTTCCCCAAAACATCACACTTACATAAAAAATAAACATTAAGCATTATTGCTAATTAATGCAAAAACAAACTAGATGCTACTCAGTAAAGAATTGACTATATAATGAAATGTTAGGCATCTATTTAAAAGAATAAAGTAAATTTATATTGATCGAGAAAGTAAATAACCCATGTAAGCAAATTAAGTAAATAAAATTGGAAAACAGCTGCATTAAATGACTATATTTGTTTAAGAAGATCATATACAGATTTATGCACATAAATTCATGGACAACATACATCGAAGTTCATGGACATATATAAATTACAATTTCCTCGAAAACTCTAAGTGCTACTTCTATCTGTGAATATTTTTAAGTAGCAGGACTTAATCATTGGGGTTAGGTGAGGGGAGGTTTCTTTTCTGCAATAGTTTGGATGTTTTTTTAAATGAAGCTGTATTATTTTACAATAAAAACAAGTTTTTATTCAAAAATTAGATGAACTCTAAATAAATAGATTTTACTTATTTAAATAAAAAATAAGTGAATTTTTTTTTTTACCTAATCCCAGTTTTGACTAACAACACAGGAAATAGTGCCACAGACCACTGAGATGCCCTTGGGTTGTGAAGGAATGGGAATGAGGTTGGCTGAGGTCTCACAACAAGCCAGACAGCATGACCCCCTACCACAGAGGTAGATGGAATGACAAGCATTTTGCAGACAAGGCTGCCGAAATCCTGAAAGGTTATGAGACTTGCCTGTGAACATACAGCTGGAGATTTAAGACAGAACTATCTCATCTTGAAATGTGTGTTCTTATTTACCATAATACTATGAGAAAGAGATTGACAGTAGCCAGAAACTGCCAGGGGAAGGAGGGGGGAGGGACACAGCATCAGTCAGGGTACCTGATCTTAAACCAGGCAAAGTGGGGGCCAAAGGGCGGCCCAAACTTTATCTGTACGATGACCACTTGTTTACCTAAACCTGAGTTGTACCCCACATCTTTAAAATTAAAAAAGGAGAAAAACTTTGCAGTAACCTGGATGGAATTAGAGTCTATAATACTCAACGATCTGTCACAGAAACAAAGGTCTGAGTACCACATCTAATCACTCCTAAGTGGACCCTGAACATTTACCATAATACTACTAGAAAGGGATTGGCAGTAGTGGGACACTGCCAGGGGAGGGGGACACATAACATCAATAAGGGTACCCACACTTTACCTGTGTGATGACCACGTATGTACCTTAACCTCATTTGTACCCCATATTTTAATAAAATAAATAATTATTTAAAATTAAAAAAATTTTTTAAATATGTGTTCTTCCCACCACTCTGCCAGCAAAAATTCCAGAAATACTTTGAAAACCATTCCTTCTATTTGTAGTGCTACCATGTGAAACAAACAAGCTGTTGGTGGGGCTTTCCAGTGGCAGAGAATAAAAGAAACATAAATATACTTAAATGGCATCATTATTACGAAAGATAAAAAGTTTACAATGTTTTAGGAGGCAGTGAGATGCTTGAAAGGCATCAGTATTATTCATTTTAAGAAAGATTCATTCCCAACTGGGTGGGGTGGCTCATGACTGTCATCCCAGCACTTTGGGTGGCAAAGGCAAGAGGATTGTCTGAGTCTAAGGGTTCAAGACCAGCCTGGGCAACATGGCGAGACCTCGGCTCTCCAGTTAAAAAAAAAATTAGCTGGGTGTGATGGCATGTGTCTGTAGTTCCAGCTACTTGGAAGGGTGAGGCGGAAGGATCACCTGAGCCCAGCAGGTCGAGGCTGTGGTGGTCCTGAGCTTGCCACTGCACTCCAGCCTGGGCAACAGAGTGAGACTCCAACTTAAAAAAAAAAAGCATTCCCCTGTGTTTCTGGGGAAGGAGCCTGTATGAATAAAATTATAAATGCCCTGGCTACTCTGAGGTCACTGTGAAAAAGCAATAGACCCTGATGATAAAGGAAATAGTTATCAATTCCATCTCCTTTGCCAACAAGAGACAATATTTAAAGAGCAGGAATCATTCTTATTTAACTCAGGCTCAATTCTTCTCTGCAAGCAGATCTCCAAACACTGCCTACTAACATTAACTGAATTATTTTAATTCTGAATGAATTTTAAAGAACTGGAAGTCCCCATAGCTATCCTTGTATGATTGAATGAAATAATTATCTACAGAGTGGGGCTATTCTCTTGGACATCACTCTAAGGAAGCGGAATGCAGAGCCTCTAGAAGATGGGTGTGGAGTTAGACGGGAATAGTTAGAATTCTAATTCTGCCACAAGCTGTCTGTGCCTATGCAGAACCACAGACAGCTGGTTTGGGTCCCAAGATTGCTGAGAGTGTTGCCTGGAATTCAGTTCAAAGTTACTTTCGCAAATATTTGCCAACTCCATGTCTGACAAAGGCCTGACATCTACAAGGAACTCAAATGTGCTGAAAAGAAAACAACAAACAGCCCCATTACAAAGTGGACAAAAGATATGAATAGACAGTTCTCAAAAGAAGATGTACGAGCAGCCAACAGATACATGAAAAATGTTCAGCCTTACTAGTCATCAAGGAGATGCAAATTAAAAGATATCACCTAACTCCAGTCAGAATGGCCATCATCAGTAACTCAAAAAATAACATGCTGGAGAGGATGTGGTGAAAAGGAAACACTTCTACATTGCTCGTGGGAATGTAAACTAGAACAGCCTTTGTGGAAAACAGTGTGGCGATTCCTAAAAGCTCTAAAAATCGACCTTCCGTATGACCCCGCAATCCCCCTACTGGGAGTATACCGGAAGAACTCAAATCACTCTACAAAAAAAGATACCTGCACACATATGTTTATCGCAGCATTGTTCACAATAGCAAGAACATGCAGTCAACCCTGCTGCCCATCAAAAGAGGACTGGATGAAAAATGTGGTACATATACACAATGGAATATTACGCAGTCGTAAAGAAGAACAAAATCATAAACTTCACAGCAACTTGGATGGAATTATAGTCTATAATACTGAGTGATCTTTCACAGAAACAAAGAACTGGGTATCACATGTTCTCATTCATATGTAGATCTTGAACAATTATTGTAATACTATAGGAAAAGGATTGACAGTAACGGGAAACTGCAGAGGGGGAGAGGGGATGGGGGGTGGGATTGACAGTAGTCGAAATCTGCCTAGGGAAGGAGGGACATACCTCATCATCAAGGGTACCTGCACAATGAATACTTATATACCTAACTCTGAATTGTATCCCACAATTTTAAAATAAATAAAATAAAAACAAAAAACAAAGTTGCTTTCACTACGAAACAAGTAAAAGATCTTTGTGAAGAGCACACAGATGAGTAGACACAATCTTAGGCTTCCCTAGATATCAGCATAAGTGGGCCTGCAGTTGAGTGGTCCCATGGGAGAAAGTCATGATGTCAGAGGACTCAGATGGGAGGTGGGTGTTTTTGTTTATACTGTTAAGTTGGAATTGGAGTTGATCATCCTTCCAGCTTGACTCCCAATAAATATGGCAAACCCTGTGGTGCTGGGATTCACATACTTCCAGTGTCTAATGTTCTCTCTGCCTCCTTGGGCTACAGCAGCCCTGCCCATGACTGACAACCCATAGTTTCCTAAGCTCTTTGAACCTTCGTTTCTTCATCTGTAGTATAAGGATAGCAATGGCTGTCCTTCTCTTACTGGCTTTGTACGCACATCAAGTTGATTGAGATCACCTAAGTAAAGCAATTCAGCATACAGTAGATGTATGAAAATGATCACTTTCCTTATACTCTGCCTTTTACCCTGACCAGTCACACATATGCTCATTCATACCCCCTTGCCTTTTGAGACTCCTAAGTTCATATGAACAATCATGTCTCCAAAGCTATTATATTAAAGGAAGAGAAATTCACTCAACCCTGAATGCTTCTCACAGTCTCCTACCAGGACATATATGAGCTCCCACCTGGATTCTGGGCAACGCTTCAAGGCTCTCACATTTATACAGTGCTTCCTCGCCTGCAAGCAACATTCACATGTGGAATTCTCTTTAAGATGGAAGCAAAACAACTATTATTGCACCTATTTGACAAAGTCCAAAATTAAGACACCAAGAGGCAGAAACAGAATTGTCTAGATCTTAAGGGGCTTCTGAAGGGTCATCTCATCTCTTTCTATGGTTCACCCAACCCATCAATCCCTGGATCTGAAATCCAGCCAACCATCCAGAGCAAATCACATTATGTTTGACTGTCTTCTTATTGATATACCAGCAGATGGTTTTGTCACTTACACTTTACAATAAAATAATGTATCAACTTTTGCATAATTAACAGCAAATACAGGAGGGAGAAAGATATGAGGATTTGGTAGGAGGATCAAAATTATACTCTACAGTTTTGTACATGGGAAGACTTGGTTTCAGAGAGATTAAGGGTCACAGATAATAAGTGATAGACTTAGGTTAGAATTCGCAACCTACCATTCTTTTCATGAGAAAAGCAATCAGCAGTAGGTGCTCACTGCCTCATGAGGAATGCCTGGCTTTGATAATTCTTCCTTTCTTCTAAGTCAACATGTGCCTCTGCTTCAACAGAAACCGGGACCATTAATTAACTTGAAATTTCTTTGCAAATCTCTAGAGACAAAATCATTTTGTTGAAAGTACTGTGTTATCTGTCTGATATGATGGAATACATGCTAATGAAAATTATTGGGGGGTAATGTATGCTAAAGCTGGCACCCACCTTACTGATCTTTTAGAGATATTAGACCCCCTAGGTGGTTGGATCTGGAACTGGAACCAAGGATATGCAATTTTCAATCCAGCACACATTCTGTGTATACAAATGGTTGGTAAGCTGCTTCTCAAAGAATCATGTATACCTTCATTAATTCCAGCAAAAAAATTATCAAGAACCTATCATGTACCAAATACTAGGTTAGGATTAGGGAATAAGGCGCTAAAAAGCAGGCATGGCTAAAGAGGCCATACAATTTATAGTCCAAAGTGGGACACTTTGGGGAATGAGAAGGGCAGTGATAACTACTCAGAAAAACAAACATGTACCAAGACTTTCTAATGTACTGGGACTGTTGAATGGAGGTATGCAGCCAAGCAGACAGTGCCTTGTTTCAGAAAATGGGACGGGGGGAGATTGCAATAAGTAAAAATAAAGTGAGGGGATGAGTCTTATAAAATCCTAGGGTGATATGATAGGGAGCGGCTGGTGGAAAGGGACCCTTGGGAAGGAGTAACCCGTACGTGGGAAGGCTTCCACCATTGAGGCAGTGATATTTGAGCCGAGAGGTAAGGATAAGAAAAAAGTTATCAAGTAGAGAAAACAACGAGGGCAAACGCCTTTGGGTGGGAAGGGGCTTGCTACGCTGAGAATGCAGAGAGACCATTCTAGAGCATGTAGAAAGGGAAGCAAACAAGAGCCAGAATATATAAGGATGTATACACCATGGGAAATGATTCCTGGAGGGGCATCTGAAGTTTCACAATATTTGACTCAAAGATCCATTCTATATGTACCATAAAAAAAAAACTATAGCGACATGCACACTTATACATGTGACCTTAATTTTAAAATTCCAGAGACCCTCTTACGTATCATCTTGGGTTAAATGAACTAACTTTTATGCAGAACTTAGAATAAAGCCTCTCTCTTCATCTCTGTACCAATGGTGAAAATTCATGGAAATATTTCATTATTGAGAAAGTTGTTTAGTTGGCATTCTTTCTTCTCGGAATTCAGGCCTGAACACATCGGCTTGCATACATTTGCACACATGAGTGTACATACCATGAATGCACATGTGCACTGCACTCAAATGCCAGGAAGGGCAGCATGTGCTCAGTGAACACTTTAATCACAGTGTGGTGTAGATGGTCCAATAAAAAGTGTATGCGTTACTGGGAACACCAGAATATCATATTTTGTTTTAGCACTTGTAGGCTTTGAACCCTCTAGCTGTTGTATTTGTAATAAGGGATATGGGTAGTAGCTAGATACTGTTAGTGATTTGACTTAGAATAAAAAGACCCAGTGGTCTTTGAAGCTCTAAGTCAACGGAATGAAAGAATGTACAGATTGTGAGGCAAGGCTTTACGCAGCAGTAACTTTTCTATCTGTGTTCCTATGTAAATAGAGGCTTACTTGATTCTGCAACACCAGAACAAGAAATAATAACTAAATTGAAAGCTGATCTCATGTGAAATGATTATCATCTCAAATTATCACTTCATCAAAACAGCCTCAGAATTTTTATATGCATTGATAGCAAAATAAGTGTAATAAATTAGAATTTCTGAAAGAATGGCATGCCAGTTTAATGGGTCTAATCACTGGGTTTCCACACAAGATTCTGTCTGAGAAAAGAATTTGCTGCTAAAGGTATTTAATAGAAAGAAGACTCACTTCATTTCCCCCCACCGTTTATTTGAAGCTTGTGGGGAAATATTAACTTGTTGAACTTCAGGGAGCTCATTGCCAAATGGGGCTAATAATAGCTAACCATCTCCAGGACAAGGAATCGAACCAAATAAATATTGGCACTTCTCTTTGAAAATCAACAATTGTACATTCACATACTGCTGAGAACGGGACCTTCTAGGACCTAGGGTGTGGTAGTTGACTTCCAGTGATCAGAACTATGTCATCGTGTGAGGCCCACATAAATAAAACACATGCAAGTCAGAAAGTTCTTCCAGAAAAATGCAGCTGTTGACATCAAGAGACAAGTAAGTGCTGTGCTTCTGCACCTCATTGAAAGAGTCACATTCAATCCACCCCTTCCTTGAAAACTGACTTTATTACCGCGGCTTCAAGTTCCTCAGAAGAAAAACCACAAAGTGTGCACAAACGAGATGAACAGTCTGTGTTGATGACAGAAAAAAAATAGAAGACCATTGAGCTGCGGGGCAAGCCAGACAAAATGTCTTCTGTGCCTCTCCTGAAACCTTCAGCAAGAACTGGGTGCTGGAATTCAAACCTTTGATTGGTGGCCTCCAGAGACGTGAATGGGTGGCAGACAGGTCTCCTTCAGGCCTGGAGATTCAGCAGAGGCATGATTTGGATCTAAGAGTTCACAAGAAACCGGACAAGTTTATAATATAGCTTCTGGGGCCCAGGAGATGTGTGCTGGGAAAGAGAGGAGATTTATTACCGTCTCTCACATTTGTCCTGCTTGGAGAACGGAAAGGAGACCACATATTTGCCTGGAAAACATTAAGAGTTCTTTGAATTGAGGCTAGGTGTGGTGGCTCATGTCTATAATCCTAGCACTTTGGGAGGTGGAGGCGGGAGGATTTCTTGAGCCCAGGAGTTCAAGATCAGCTATGGACAACATAGACCTCATCTCTACAAAAATAAAAATTAATTTTAAAAAATTAGCTGGGCACGGTGGCATGCACCTATAGTTCCAGCTGCATGGGAGGTTGAGGTGGGAGGATCTTCCAAAAGCTGTAGGTTGCAGTGAGCTGTAATTATGCCAGTGCACTCCAACCTGATGACAGAGTGAGTTCCCAACTCAAAAAAATATATATGCAATATACATTTATATACATAATATATAATTTGTTGAATTAGGGTTTTTAAAACTCAGAATCTGACATTGAGAGTTAGATTTCAGGCAAAACATTTAAACCCTCATGCCTCTGTGCCTCAGTTTCTCTAGTTTGTAACAAAGAGAAATTCAATGTCAGCGCTGTGATATCTGAGATAAATATGCTAGAAAAGTGGATATTTGGAACATAAGATTTAATGTTTCTATATTTTTTTTTTAAATTTCTGAAACTTTGAATACCACTCTCATGTAATTTCTTTCACCAAATGCTGTGAAGTATAAATGAAGAATTTAAATTCATGACGTGCAGATACTTGGCAAGAGTTACAACATATTTGAAGTTGAGAAGAGAAAGATGAAGCCCGAGAGGAGCCCAGATTTACAGTATATCTACATGAGTGGTTCTCAGATTTTTGGATTCTGTGAATGCGTAAAGAGTTTTATTTGTTTGTTTTTTAACTAAGAGACTTTTATAAGTTTTCCGGTATGTTATTTTAGCTAAATAAAATCACTTAAGGTCATTGCTTTGTTGAACTGTGGTGTATCCACATGACTCTTTGAGCTACTGCCACCATGTTTCTTAGTTTTGGCCCCCTCCCCTACCTTGGGGAGGTTAATCTCCAACCTCTCTCTCTCATTTACTTCCTAGCCAATGTTTTATTAAGCACTGACCAGCCCATGTGTTCTTTGAGCTATGGCCACCATGTTTTCTTATCTTTGGCTCCCTCCCCCACCTTGGGGAGGAAAACTTTCTCTCTCTATAATTTACTTTCGAAATAAACGATATTTTCTAATCTAAAATAAAATCACTTAAAATAAAGCACCTTCAACTACCATCTAGCATCACTTCATAAAGCAAGGTTTTTTTTAATTAAAAAAAATAAATTTTAAAGAACATAATCTCAGAAGAAAAGATATTTATTTCCAAGGAAAGACAGTTGATGAGACTAACACAAATATATGAAAAGGCAGATAATGTCAACATGCACTGACATAGGATAATATGAAAGAGTATGTAGCCGGGTTCGGTGGCTCAGCCTGTAATCCTGTGCCTTTGGGAGGCTGAGGTGAGTGGATTGTCTGAGCCCGCGAGTTTAGAGACCTACCTCATCTCCACAATAAATCAAAAAATTAACCGGGCATGGTTGCGCACACCTGTAATTCCAGCTACTCGGAAGGCTGAGGTGGAAGGATCGCTGGAGCCCAGCAGGTCAAGGGTGTGGTGGCCGGGAGCGTGCCACTGCCCTCCAGCGTGGGCGACAGAGTGAGACTCCAACTCAAAAAAAAAAAAAGAGTATGTAATTTTTAAAAATTCTTGTTTGAAAACTGGGCATCTATATTCAACACCGCCACGTGTAGAATGAGAATATGTAGCTTGATCAGGCATGCCAAAGTTGCAGACCTATTTCCAAAGGATAGGGATGAGAACAATGCCCTGAAATCTGTTTGCTCAATTAAGTTAGGAGTTTATCTGAGACTTGAGCTCAGCTTCTGACCCATGGCGTGGGTCGTGGTTATGAATGACACCGTTTTACAGATCAGCATTTGAAACCACGGTGACGTCTGTTCCCGGCTCAGGACTCCCATGATTCGAATCTGAGCCTCTACAAAATTAGAAAATAAGCCCTTGTGAAATTTTTTTTTGAGCTGGAGTCTCACTCTGTCACCAAGGCTGGAGTGCAGTGGCATGCTGACGGCCACTGCAGCCTCGATCCTTCTGCCTCAACCTTCCAAATAGCTGGAACTACAGGCACACACCACCATGCCCAGCTAATTTTTTGACTTATTATAGAAACACGGTCTCACCATGTTACCCAGGCTGGTCTCGAACCCCTGGGCTCAGGCAATCCTCTTGCTTCAGCTTCCCAAAGTGCTAGGATTACAGGCTTTAGCCACCATCCTGGCCTGAGATATTCTTACTAATCCAGTGTTTCACAGTGAGATGGAGAAGCCATAAGGAGGTTAAATAAGTGATTCAAAAGTCACACCATTCCTAAGTGGTGTCTGATTCAAAGCCAGTGATGCCTGGGCTCCTAGCTAAGATACTCAATACTATCTAATAATAGTTAACGGGTTTTGTCACTTATTAAGTACAAGGCATCATGTGAAATATTTTACATTCATTATCCTCCCAGCAACCCATCCTGCCAACAATTCATAAGACCAGGTTTTATCGTTATTCCTATTTTATGAGAAAAGAAATAGAGGCTCAGTGGTTAAATCACTTGCCCAGTGCCCAACTGGAGCGCAAACAAGATAGTCTTATTTAATGAAGACAAGACCTTCTATTTCTAGGAATATGATAGTCACAGGCATTGCTTCTATTTAAATGGCTACAGCAGCTGGGTGCAGTGGCTCATGCCTGTAGCCCCAGCTCTTTGAGAAGCCAAGGTGGGTAGATTGCTTGAGCCCAGGAGTTCGAGACCAGACTGGGAAATGTAGTAAAGTCTCATCTCCACACACACACACGCAAATCAAACAAAATTAGCTGGCCATGGTAGTGCACCAATATTTCCAGCTATTCTATTCAGGATGATGAGATGGAAGGATCGTCTCAGCTCAGGAGGTCAAGGCTGCCATGAGCCATGATTGTCATGATCATACCACTGCACTCCAGCCTGGGCAACAGAGTGAGACCAAAGATTTTTTTTTAAAGCCTAAAAAAAAATAAAAATAATCTCAATTTTAAGAACATTGGCAAGTTGGAGAGACAAAGAGGACTGGATGGTCTGTAATTGTAGAGAGAAGAGCACTTCTGAGGTGAACAGAGATTCTGTCATTTTCTTCTCTGAGGACATTTGCCAGGGCTAGATGCAGACTAAACCTTGAGCTCAGTCTAGACCCATAGACTTGTGGAGGGGGGAAAGAGAGGAATCCCATGGACATCTGACAGCAACAATGGCTGGTAGAACATACTGGAACCTAGAGAAGCCCCAAGGAAGCATGGAAGTTAAGAGTGGCCTGAAAAGACAGAGGTAAAATCTCCTGCAGTCATGAGATTCTTGGCAAACAAAATCCTTACAGAAAAAGTAGGCCTGCGACAGACCATCATTCCAAATGAACTGACTCTGAGACAGAAAACCAAACTCCCTATGTTCTCACTAATATGTGGAAATAGATGGTCACAAGGATAGAAATAACAGACACTGGGAACACCAATATGGGGAGAGACAGGGAGGGAGTTTCAGGTTCAGAAATTATCTATAGGGTTCAATATTTACTATCTGGGGGAATGGACCACCTGAGGTCCAATCTCCACTACTACACAATATGTCCATGTGTGTCCACGATCATGCATGTGTACCCCTGTATCTAAAATAAATACAAACACATTTGAAAAATCAAACAGGTTTTCCTTTCAAAACATTTGTCCTATTTTGATGTCACCTTAGGTAGGAGCTTAAAGAGATGAGGTCAAACCTCTGAGGAATAGAGATAATTTCTCTGAAAGATATTGGAGATAAAAATAGAATAACAACTTAATTAATGCAGAAGATGGGAAGAAAAGAGGAATAAAGGGCAAACAGAACAAGTAATACTAAGTTGTAAATGTACGCCCAACTTTACTAGTAATTATATCAAATATAAATGCGCTATTCATTCCAATTCAAAGACAAAAACTGTCAACCAAACTTTGAGAAAGGAGAAAGAAAAGAGGATTCAATGACATGCCGTGTATGAAACACACTTAAAATTTAAAGATTGGAAGTTGGAAATACAAAGACAGGAAAAGCTCTGTCAAACATATACTCAAGAAATATTATATGGTCATAGTACTTTCAAATAAAGATATAGTTGATTTTAAGATAAGAAATAGCAGTAGAAATTCCTTTGTAAAAAGATGCTTTAACAACAATCCAAGGTCCACTTCAACAGGAAGACATAATCGTCTTAAATTTGGAGATACCTAATAACATAACTTCAAAATACACAAAGACCCCAGCGGTAGAGAGGGACCAGAGGGGAAAACAGGAAGCAGCGAAATAATATGTGTGGAAATAGATCCATCTGGTTCCCCAGCCCGTGCTCCTTGTGCAATGTCAGTCCTGCGCCTACTTCTCACCCTCAGCCTCCAGAGGCGGTTATTATTGGCAGTGGCAGTGGCAGCTGTGGTCACGTGGGCCATTGCATAGCTCATTTTATGATGCAGTGAAATGCACAATGGGGAGATGGAAATTGCTCCGAGTAAAGGAACATACACACTCCGTCCTTCAACTTTTATCTTTTTTACTTGGATCGATAGTACTTGGCGCACAACTCTTTGTAGTTTTGGCGATAACCAGTCACTACTTGTATTTATTTTCCAGAAGGAGACGTATTATGTGAGCCTAACTTTTGGCACAGTCTGATAAGCGTGTGCACAAATATCACACCTCCCATCCTCTGGCAAGGAGCTGATTAGCAATCTTAAACAGAAAAGGCTGAAGGATCATAACTGTTTATGGTTTTGTGCAGACCGTTTTTTTGTTTCCTGTGAACTTTGCTCCTTTAAAAGGTTCTTAATCATGCTCAGAGATTTGCTATCTCTCTTCAATTTGAGGGCAATTTGAGACAGAGGCCATGTCAAGGCCAATCCTCAGAGAAATTATAAGGAAGGTGGTTTCTCATTGGCTGTGAAGTGGAAGGAAGTAGTTTCACTCCCTTGGAGAGAGCCCCTTCCCTCCAATCCTTCCTCGGATGTTTACAGGTCTCCTAGTATCTGTCATCACATCCATCAAAATCAGCCCTTGATTTCTTTAGTTCTTATTTCAGGTGTTTACGACTAAAGACAGTTTAGAATGCATCCCCATAAGGATATGTGATTCTCAGCAAATGGAAAACTCAAACTAAAGAGTGAAGCGTGCATGAAGCATGCTTCAATAATACATGTCCTTGAAGCAGACATCAAAGACATATAGCTGGGATGTGTGGAGTGATTTCAAATCACAAAACCAGGTCTTTGCACGCCTCAAGGGAGGCCGAAGGTGGATCTCTGCCTCTTTTGTTCAGAATCCTGTCACTTTTCCAGTCTGCACCCTCATCCCCGGATGTTTCATCCTGCCACTCATTCATTTGTGTGACTGACCTATCATGCACCTGCCCGGTCTCAGGCACTATGTTGGGTTCTAGGGTGAATCATTGAGCAAGAGCATCTCCACCCTCAAGTTCACCATTTGGAGGGCAGTCAGACTCAACTCAACAACCCATCACAATGCACAATATTCACAGAGGTTGAAGAGAGCATTGAGGTAGCATCTCACCCACCCTGGAGTGTGTAGGAAGGCTTCAAGGTGAAGATTACACCTGAAAGTAAAATAAAGGAGACTGATTTAGTCAGAGAGATAAAGAAGCAGGGAGCAGAGCATATCAGACCCTAAGAACTGTATGGGGAAAAAAGGACCCAGAAAAATAGGAGCATGTTTGTTTGTTTGACAAAAAGTTGTTGTTTACTGGTTTGTTTATAATTTGGAGACCTTGTAAAAGAATGACAGAAATGAAGCTGAGGCAGTTAGCAGAAGTACTCGACCCTTCTAATCCTCCTCCTCATCTTCATCCTTCTCATCTTCATCAATATCATCCTCAAAGAAACTAACATAATTGAAAGTTCACTATGTGCCAAGCACTGTTCTAAGCAGTTTGCAAATTTCAAATCATTTATAACAGGCTGTGGAGGGTGTTATATGCTATCTAAAATGCTTAGAGTTTGTCTTGTAAGAATGAAATAAGTTGATACAAAGGGGTCCTGTTTCAATCTTCGGCATGTGATCAGCCTCTACACTGCTGGTGGGAATGTAAACAGTGCAACCTCTTTGAAAGACATTATGGGAATTTTTGAAAGAACTAGAAATTGACCTTCCATATGACCCAGCAATTCCCCTGTTGGGAATATACCCGGAGGAACTCAAATCATTCTAAAAAAAAAAAGATACCAGCACACGCATATTTGTTGCAGCTCTATTCACAATAGCAAAACCATGGAACCAACCATGTCGCCCACTGAAGCTGGACTGGATAAAAAATGTGGTACATATGCACAATGAAATATTATGCAGCCATAAAGAAGGACAGATCTATGGACTTCGCAGCAACTTGGACGGATTTGGAGTCGATCATACTCAGTGATCTTTCATAAAAACAAAGAACAGAGTACCATATGTTCTCACTCATAAGCGAACCTTGAACAATTATAATACTATAAGAAAGTGTTTGGCAGTAATGGGAAACTGTCAAGGGAGGGGGATGGTATTGGCAGTTGAGGGAAACTGCTAGGGGAGGGAGGGGCATACCTCATCAACAAGGGTACCTGCAAAATCATTGTTTGTATACCCAACCCTGAATTGTTCCCCACATCTTTATGATAAAATAATAATAATAAAAATAATAATAAAAGAAATAAGTTGTATCCATTAGGATGTCTACTGTCAAAAAGAAAAAAAATATTGTAATCCCAACACTTTGGGAGGCCAGGTGAGTGGGTTGCCTGAACCCATGGGTTCGAGACCAGCCCGAGCAACTTGACAAGACCTCATTTCTACAATAAATCAAAAATTAGCCAGGTGCAGTAGTGTGTGCCTGTAGCTCAAGCTACTTGGAAGTCTGAGGCAGAGGGATTGCTGGAACCCAGAAGTTTGAAACTGAGGTGGCCCTAAGCGTGCCACTGTACTCCAGTCTAGGCGATGGAGTGAGACTCCAACTCAAAAAACAAAAAAACTCCCAAAACAGAAAATAACAAGTATTGCAAGAATATGGAGAAATTGGCTTTTGTGCACTGCTGGTGGGAGTGTAAAATGGTACAGCCCCTGTGGTAAACAGTATGGAAGTTTCTCAAAAAATTAAAAATAAAATCACCAAATAATCCAGCAATTCCACTTCTGGGTATATACCTAATTCCACTTCTGGGTATATACCTAAAAGAGTTGAAAGCAGGGTCTAAAAAAGCTATGTGTACATATGTGTTCATAGCAGCATTACTCACAACAGATGAGACATGGAAGCAACCCAGGTGCCCATCAATGGATGAGTTGATAAGCGAAATATGGCCTATACATCCAACAGAATACTATTCAACTTTAAAAATAAGGGGCATTCTGGCATATACTACAACCCAGAACTTTGAAACATTGCACTAGGTGAAGTAAGCCAGGCACAAAAATAAAAATACTGTATGATTTCATATATATGAGCATTGTAGAGTGTCAAAACCACAGAGACAAAAAGTAGAATGACGGCTGTCAGTCATTGAGGAGAGGGGAAAATGGGGAGTAATTCAGTGGGTATAGAATTTCTATTTTACAAAATGAGAAGGTTATGAAGATGAATAGTGATGATTGTTACACAATAATATGAATGCATTTAACGCCACTGAACTGTGTGCTTAAAAATGGCTGCAGGGGTACATTTTATATTTAATTGAAGTGCATTTTGCCTCAATTAAAATTAGAAAAAGGGAATAAAGTGGAAGGAAGAATTGAATTCAGTAGAAAGGGCGACTTTTAATGTTAGACGAACCACACTGGTGTCTGCAGGAAGAATGAATTTACAAAAGGGAGAGCCTGAAAAGGGGAAGACCGATCCCAAGACAGTTCAAATAGTTGAGGCAAAAGACTAAGAAGTCCATAGTTGGGGCAAGTGGGGATAGAGAGGAAAGAGTTAAAGAATACTTATGAAGTAAAATTTTGGATGTGACTGTTGCATTTTGGCAGTCGGTGTGGAGAAGAAGGTGAGAACGTTGGCACTGAGTATCAGGAGAACAGCTTACTGGCTCAGGTGAATGGTGGTGTTGCCAACTGAAAAAGAAAATGCCAGAGGATAGGACACTATGTTCCGGTTTGGTGAAATGAGTTTGAGTGCCTGAAGGACATCTGGATGGCAATGTCCCATAGGCTGGGCCATCTAGAACTTGAGGCGGAAGTGACCCACCACACACAGGTTACCAAGAATGCTGGAAACCCTATGGAATATTGCAAAATACCAACCAACAAAAGAGTGAACAGGTGAATGGGAGTCCAAACAGGAAAATATCCAAGACACGCACGGACAACAGAATCTTCTGCGAAAAATGACCGGGGATGCAAAAGCAGAAAACAGGTCTGGAGGGCCAGGGATTAAAAAATATCTATTAGATTTGACAAAATAAAAAAAAATTAAGGGAAGGTATTAATCATTCTCCTGAGAGCTGCTATAAGAAAAAAAAATGAAGAAGGCAAATTATCACACTGCCATCAGTGGAGAGTAAATAAATGAGAGGTGAAACAGAGAGTGAGTGAGAAGGGGTAATAGAGACAGAAAAGTAAGGAAAAAAGCACAGTGTGGAGGGATGATCCTTTTATGGTGACTGGGTCTTGCGAAAGGCAAAACGTAAAGTGGAAGGAAGCAACCAGGAGAAAAAAGTTGAAACTCTGAGGAAGAGAGGGAACAAGCTAAAAAGTGGATTCCCGGTCAAGGGGACAAAGGGAAGAATTAGCAAGGGCAATGAGTAGGGAAACCTCACATTCTCAGACTGGAAAAAAAGAAAGAGTGGAGGTAAAGTAAGACAGATTTCTAGCTCATGATGGAAGAGCATTGAAAGTTTCCGTATCTGATGGTCTCCGTGGTGAGGTGATCTGCTGAGAGAAGGTAGATACGGCGCTTAGCGAGAGTGACAAAGATTTGAAGCGGTCACTGAGGGGACAAGAAGGAGCTGGCAAAGGACTGGTGGGAAGCGTGGAGGCTCGGCAGGGTCTGGGCTGGTGCTCAGTTTCTTAGGGTTAGGAGCTAAGAAGAGAGATTGCAGCTGGGTTCCGAGGCTGGTATGTTGCTGAGCAGAACGGCAGACAAATACAATGTTTTGGGCCCCTCTTCTTTGCATCCTGATTCTCCCAATGCTTTCATTTAGCTCAGGATTCATGAAAGATAAAAGAAAGATGCAAACTTAGGCGCATGAAGGTATTAGGAATGTAGTGTGTTATGATGAAACTGCCTGACAATCTTGGGACTCAAAGGCTGACTCCACCACTTGCTGTGAACTGTTTGATCCTGGGGCAAGTTGTATAATCACTTTAAACATCTGTTTAATCATTTGCAAAAGAATTTTAAGCATCGAATACGCTTATATCCTTATAGCCCCTGATTCATAGTAGATATGAGAAAAATCTAGTTCTCTGTTCCTTATCGACACCTCATAAGGGAATAAACACCCTTGGTAAAACTAGGTCCAGAGGAACCCAAATCTAAGAAATTACTTTTTCATAGTTGTATTTCCACAATGGCAAAACAATTCACTTGGCAAAATAAAGACCGGTCCTCAACCAACTTGATTGAACCCTGGAGAACTGAGGTGATTCTTTCAACAAGTAATCCTCACCCCAACCTCCCATTTTTCAGGTCCTTGGTTCAATATAAATGAGTGTCTGCATGACTTGATACCACCCTATAAACCTATTGTATCCCCTCCTCATTCCTAAGAAGGTAAAGACTGATTTAAGGCCACAGTCACCTAGTAAAGTCGCCAACCCAAACCTCTGGCTTAAAAGGGGGGCGTGAAAATCTTAGGGTTATTCAACTCCCATTCTAACAAATTAAAGCTTCACATTTTGAAGGGACAATAAGCAAGGCTTTTTATGAAGAAGTTATTATGGTTAATTGCATAAAATAATAAAACAGAGCTCTCTGTATTCACCTTCAGCATCCAGCATTTCCTACAGTCAACCATTGTTAGTGGAAGGAAGGGCATGGCTGATGTTTTCATGAATGGGGCAGTTACCTTTTGATTTGTGCCACAGAAAGTACCCCAAGTTTCTTGATTCCTACCATTCATACTGAGACAGACCACCTTGTGGATTCCCTCAGCTGTGCGGTCAGTTCCCATGAGAGTCACGTCTACTTCTGCAAACGCTGTGAGTACTGTGTTAACCAAGAAAAAGAGGGACATCTATCTGGTGTGTCTTTTCCCCTGCCCTTATAGTCACTGCTACTTGCTAAAATTGTCAGATGTTCAGTTCTCCTTTGCTTTCTCATGCCTGGGTTAAGTCCCTGAGACCAACTAGGTGCTCAGAGAAAAGTTTCTTGAATTGAAACTCTGACCTGCTTCAGGAGGGAGCAGGGGAAAACAGAAGTGATTTCATTGTTGCAGAGGGACGTACTCTTAAAAAAATAGGAAGCAGCTGGGCACGGTGGCTCAAGCCTGTAATCAAAGTACTTTAGGAGGCCAAGGTGAGGGGATTGCCTGAGCCCATGGGTTTCAGAACAGCCTGGGCAACTTGAGGAGACCTCATCACTACAATATATCAAAAAATTAGCCGGGTGTGGTAGCACACACCTGGAGTTCAGACTACTTGCAAGCCTGAAGTGGAAGGATCACCGGAGCCCAGCAGGTTGATGACAGGGTGGCCATGAGCTTGCCACTGCACTCCAACCTGGGTGACAGAGTAAGATTCCAACTCAAAAAAGAAAGAAAGAAAAGAAACCAGGCTCAGTGGCTCAGCCTGTAATCCCATGCCTTTGGGAGGCTGAGGTGAGTGGATTGCCTGAGCCCGCGGGTTCGAGACCCACTTGGGCAACTTGGCGAGATCTCATCTCTATAATAAATCAAAAATTAGCCGGACGTGGTAGCGTGCGCCTGTAGTTCTGGCTACTTGGAAGGCTGAGGCGGAAGGATCGCTGGAGCCCAGCAGGTCGAGGCTGCGGTGGCCGGGAGCGGCCACTGCACTCCAGTCTGGGTGACAGAGTGAGACTCCAACTCAAAAAAAAAAAAGAAAAGAAAAGAAATAAAAAAATAAGAAGCTAGCAAAGTTGATCTTGGTAACCAAGAGTCAAGGAAGAATTAAGTGGGATAATCAAAAATATATAAAACACTGTATAAAGAGGGCCATTTAATCTCTGCATTGCTATTTACAATGCAATGTGGAGTAATACACAGGTTAGGGTGGATCTAGGTGGCCTTTATTCAGCAAATATTTATTGATTGTTTTGGATGTTGCAGGTCCTATGCTGAGCACTGGGGATGTGTCAGTGTATCAAAAAAAAGTCCCAGCTTTCTGGAGAACTGCAATTTCAGGTCATCCTTAAGTGGTCTTTCTATCATTTTCTGACCTGAACCTTTTCTATGAAATCTGCATGGAGAGGTGGGGGAAGGGTTCGTCATAGAGTGGAAGGCCAGTGCAAAGAAGCGGTGGCTGTCCCTTGATTTTAACCCATGTGTGAATCCTTATGCCTATGGAACCATCCTGGACTGTGCCTGGTGGATTTACGGTGGGTCATGAAGAAACAACTTGGAACATTTCTTCCGACCTGTCGCAGCAGACATAGTGCGATAGCTGCAGCCACCAGGAAAGGCAGGAGTTGCTGGGAAAAGGGGCGAGGACGAGTGAGCAGAGTTTTCAGGGAGAGAGCGGCGGTGCTAACCAGAACAGACCAGCCTCGTGTGTCAAAGCTAAAAGAGCCCTGGGTTATCTCATCAGATCACCCCATTTATGAGATTGGTAAACTGAGGCTCAGAGACGGGAAGCAACCTACCCACAGCCGCACAGCACACTTACCAAATAACCAACTTCTTTTGGCCTGACGGTTAAACGGTTAGACTTTTAATGTTTCACCTTAAATGGGGCTCTAACCGAACTGTACCACATGATGGTGACAGCCGGACTGTCTGAGCTCAAATTCCAGTTCTGCCACTTAGTGTCTGAGTGACTCGGGGAGATCACTTAACTTATTTGCATCTCAGCTTCTTCATCTCAGTAAGCAGATCATCTTAGTATCTCTTTGCACTAGATTAGTTAAAACATAGAAAACCATGGAACAACAGTATGTGCTGTGTCAAACACAGAAAAACTGACTCTGGACACTACTAGTGAGGGAAGGGGAGATACGGGGCACACAGCCACCCACAGGGTGGCATGTCCACTACCGGGGGGAGAGTCAGCTCGAGGGAAGCCCAAGCCTCATTTGCATGCAATTATGTAGCAAATCTTCACTTGTGCCCCCCAGCTCTAAAGAATAAATAAAATAAAGCGCTGAAAATAATGGCGATAATAACAATAAATAACTATGTCTTTGGGAATTTACAAAAAAAAATTGTGCTATGTTAAAGTTTATAATATATATATGAATGTGTATGTATATAATTGTAACTGAGTCATCCCTCAAATCTTAGTTAAATTAAGCAAATGATAAACAGAATTTATCTTCTCCTCCTCATTTATTACTTGGCTGTTCTTTTTCACCTGTTCTAAATGTTCAGTGTGTCAAGATAGTGTATTTATTAGCTATTCTTCAGGAAGTGGGATGGGTGTATATACACAAATCCATTCAACAAACAGATTTTTATCAAGGTTGGAGGAACGCCATCCTCAGGATATGTCTGCATTGACACCTGCTCAGGACATCGCTAACTACTCAAAAATGTTTCTCCCCAGTGAGGTGCAGGCTTGAGACAGAGAATGCCCACTAAGGCAGAATGAAAGCTGGGCTTCTAGGCTTTTTGAGAAATGATATAAGCTGCCATTTTACTCCTGTATCTGTCTCTTTCAGGACAAGTTGAGCTTTAACTCAGAAGTAAAAACTTCACTGCAAAATGGAGAGAATCCACGGAAATCTCTAAGCCAATAAAAATATCTCTTTTCATGTTTAGCTGTTAAAATCTAAGAAAGTGTATTCTCTTTCTCTTCCCTGCTGGCGGCACAAAATGGCCTTCCCCGCTGCTTGATGGGGGAAGAGAAGGACCACTCAGACCTTACACAGGTGCATCCAACTCCCTTCCCTCAGGTGTCCCTGATAGCCACCTGCATCCCAGGATGACTCTTCATGGGGAACCTCAGTGCCACGAGATGAAGGGACTGTTTCTGCTTGAGAAATGTCAAATGGTAATAATAAGAGCTGACATATAGTGAATCCTGACTCTACTAGGGAGTGTTCTCAGCCATTCACATACATAAACTCCTCTCATCTTTATAATAATCTTCTGTGGGGGCTCCTATCATTAACCCCGTTTTGCAGAGGAGGAATCTGAGAAGGAGAAAGGTGAAGGAAACTTGTTCAAAGCCACCTTCACTTAGGAAGGGTAGAGCTAGGACTCAAGCCCAGGCCAAGGGACTCTGGAGTCCATCTTCTAAATTAGATGATCTTCTTCAAGTGTGAACTGAGGACTGGTGCTGGTCCCTGACTTGTCTGTTAGCAATGTGTGATGAGACAGGTCTAGAAGCTGAGAGTAAGCTCTAAGAACTTTTATAGCCGTTTGCTATTAGCTATTTGGCATCAGAAGACTCAGCGAAATCAACACAGCACAGGGCAGTTCTAGTGTGTGACACTCACACGGACAAGTAGGCCATGTGGTGTAGGCTGCATGTTAGTCATGCACAGGAAGACGACATATTAGGAGGACACCAAAAACACCGGAATTGTCTTTTGGAGGGCAGGCCTCTCGAAGTACAGGCTTCCCCTACCAGGCAAGTGTTCTAGGAACTGGCTAGCATTGTTGTGAGAGGTTGCATTTGGTTTCAGTAAATTCTGGGGGGGGAGTAGATTCTTTCAATAGGTTTGCCCATTTCAAGATGGGCAATTGATGTGTGCACCTGCCCACACCATGTTGAGCATTCAGCCATTTTGGACCAAAAAGTGGCATGATGCTCCATGCCCCACCCTCCCTATTCATTCGATCTCGCTCCAAGAGACCTTTTTTGGTTTCCTTGGATGAGGGAAACATTTTGTCAATGTGGAAGAGATGAAACGAAAAATGGCAGAAGCACTAAAAGGTACCAAAATTGAAGAGTTCAAAAACTGTTTTGAGAAGTGGGAAGAGCATCTCCATAGGTGTGTATTGCATCAAATGGAGAGTATTTTGAAGGTGAGTGAAGTTTAAACCTGTAAGAATAAGTACACATTTTTAATAAATGAATTCTGGGTTTTGGGGGTCCCCCCTCATGTAAGTCCATGAGTGAATGGAAATTTAAAAGAAGTTCCTTCACCAGAGATGATTTGATAAGCACGGCCTTAAAACATCATGCAACACAGTCTTCAAGACCTCCGGGGCTGCCATGAATATAACAAATCAGTGAAGCATAAATGTATGTAGCTAAAGGAGCACTGAACCAGGAGCCAAGGGACCATAAACAAGGGGCGAGATCAATAATTAGATGATACAGCATGTTAGAAGTTAACAAGTGCCATGGAAACACTTAAAAAATAGGGCAGGGAGAACAAACCAGGAGTAGGGACAGGGCCTGCTGTATTAAACAGGGAGGTCATTAGGACAGTGTAGGATCACTTTCCCTGGGCAGATAAGCCCCTTGGTAAATGTTTAGCTTTGCCTTGGCTTCCCCCTGCCCCTCCCTATCATCCTTCCTGGATCTCCTGTTTTCTCTCTGAATCAAAACATAATAAAGCAATTCATTCTGTGCCGACCAGGAAAGCCCATCATAATCGTTACTCCAGAGCTAAATTACGGGTTTAAAATAGTTGCTTGGCCATTGCCAGAACATCACCGCCATTGTCTTGTTGAGCAGTGGTATGGCCATGTGCTCTTTGAGCTATGGCCAGGCCATGTTTTCTTTTCTTTTTTTTTTTTTTGAGTTGAAGTCTCACTCTGTCACCCAGACTGGAGTGCAGTGGCCGATCCCGGCCACCGCAGCCTCAACCTGCTGGGCTCCAGCAATCCTTCCGCCTCAGCTTCCAAGTAGCTGGAACTTCCAAGTAGCTGGAACTACAGGCACGCACTACCAGGCCCAGCTAATTTTTTGATTTTATTGTAGAGATGAGGTCTCGCTGCCCAGGCAGGTCTCGAACCCGCAGGCTCAGGCAATCCACTCACCTCAGCCTCCCAAATGCGTGGGATTACAGGCTGAGCCACGGAGCCCAGCTCCAGGCCATGTTTTCTTAAGCTTTGGCCCCCTCCCCTACCTTGGGGAGGTAAATCTCCTCTTTCTCTCTCTCTCTAGTTTGCTTTCTAAATAAACTGTACTTTCTTTTTTACTTTATTATTTTTATTTTAAAGATGTGGGCTACATTTCAGAGTTGGGTATACAAATGCTCATTACGCAGGTACCTTTACTGATGAAGTGTGCCCCTCCATCCCCTGGCAGTTTTCCACTACTGCCAATCCCTTTCTTATAGTATTATGATAATTATTCAAGTTCCACTTATGAATAAGAACATATGGCACTCTGTTCTTTGTTTCTGTGATAGATCACTGAGTAGGATTGACTCTAAATTCATCCAAGTTGCTGCAAAGTTCATTTTAAACGGCATTTTCTCATCTAAAAAAAGTTAAAATAAAATAGATGCTCTCCAAGATCTTTTCCAACTTTGAAATCCTATGATTTGGGTTGAAAAATTATTGGGGACTAAGAGCAATATATGTCAGAGATGTTCATTTTATGGGGGTCACTTATTCATCCATCAGTTTGTTGAATACACACTTATTGATAACCTCCTGTGAGTCCAGCGCTGCCTTGGACACGGATGGTACAGAGGTGCAAAAGGTATAGATTCTGCCTTTGAGAATTTCAGAGTTCAGCAAGAGGTCCAGTCATTTAGACAAAAATGATGACACATCTTAAGTGCCACAACAGATGTCTGCATGCACAGAGTGCTGTGAGGATACAGACGAAGGGGAATTTAATTCCGCTGGGTAGAAGCAGAGGAAGATTGAGATTGAGAGGTTTTGAAGGATGAAGAGGAGCTGGCCTTCTTGAGTAGTGAGGAGGGAAGCCAGTTTGGGCAGGGAAGTAGACGTAGAGACATCAAATTGGGTGGTTTATTTCAGGAATAGAAAAATGGCTTAATCTGGTTGACAGGTAGCATGCAAGTGTGGATCCTGGTTGGCGAGAGAACCAACAGGGAAGCCAGGTGTAAGATACAAGGCTAAAAATAATGGGTTTTTGTTGTAAATATCTGTTTTCTCCCCAGTGTGGAATTTTAGACACACTCATACACACACACACACACACACACACACACACACACACACACACAACACACGTGATTGATATTTCACACAGATTCAGTTTTGTCCTTCTTTGGTCCTCTAGGCCCTCATTTATTACACGTTGTGTCATCCTTGCATCATTAAACTGCAAACTTCATAAGTGATTTGCCATTAGTGACCCAATACATAGTATATTACTGGCACACATAAGCACCTGAATTTGAGTGAATGAATAAGACAATACATGAATGAATGAATCGATTATTACTTATATCTTTTCATCTCTTTTGGTTATTCCTATAACCTTTAGATTTTTTTCACAGTTTTGAATGAACCATTTGACCGCATGCCCCGACAAAGGAATATTTATGGATTAAATGTACCTGTGAATATACTCACATATGTTTAAATAAATAAGTCTACAGATGTCAGAGCATTCAAGAGTCATGAGTGGGTGGCCAGAGTCTAAGATCAAGGAGAGATTGACCAGACAAAACTTTGACTTTCAAATTACTTTTAGTGATTGAGGGCCAGCTGTCTGTTTTTCATCACTTTTTCCCACTTCCCAGTCTATGAATTAGAATTGACTATATTTTTCTAAGACATCACTTCTGTGGCATCACGTGTTTGGATTTTATCTCTGTCACATTCATGAGAAGATTGGGCTCTGAAGTCAAGTACAGCAATCGCCTTCTCAGCACGAACTGCTTATGACACATTTCCAAAATAACTCACTTTTCAGAAGCACTTTCTAGATGCTCCTTCATCCACCAGAAACGACTTCATCCTCTTACATGGCAATGTTTGTGGGCCTCTTATTATGAAAATATCTAACACAAAAAGATAGAAAGAACACTCCAGCAAACCCCTGTATATCAGTCACTTGACTTGAACTATCAATAACACCCTGCCGGAATCACCCTTAACCTATCAGCACCTCCCTCCAGTTTGTTTATGTGATTCTTTGCTTGCTGGATTGGATTAAAGCAAATCCCAGATGTCATGTCATTCCATGTGTAAAGGCTTTGGTATGAATTTCTGAATGGTAAGGTCATGTTTTGTTTGCACGGTTTCCCTAGCACCATGGCAGTCGTGCACCCAATAGAATAAATAGCCGTCTTTTAATTTTATTTCATGTACAGTTTATATTTAAATGTTTCTAATTATCTAGAAGATGTCCCTTTTACAGTTGGTTTATGCGATCAGGGCTGAACAAGTTCCACCCACTGCATTTTTTGTTTGTTTTAACATGGCAATGCTAGGTTGTTGACTTGAAATATTTACTTTTCCCCCTGTCTAACGGCTAAAAGGCTGAAATAGGCAAGAGAAAAGGGGGAATAAAAGCTGCCATAGCACAGTCTGCTCCAAACAGCATCATTTCTTTCATAAAGATTTTCACTCAATGCCTACCAGTGGCAATCTATAATATGCAAATAGAGGACAGAGTCGATACATCTTAAGAATAAGCCTTCACAGTCTTCCTTCTAGGAATACAAATCAAGGGAGACACACTCAGGTGTATGCTCAAGAGGGAACCATGAGGATCCTCCCTTCTACTTTGGGCTCATTTGCATTTTTCCTAATAATTATTGTAATGATGACTCCATCTTCTATTTGCACGCAGTGCTGTGGAGTTTGCATAGTGTTTCCACACCTATTCAATTCACTATGACAAGTGGGCTACGCTTCACAAAAAACACTTCATCACATGTGATTCTCCAAACGGGCCCGTGAAGGAAGACAGGGCAGATAAACGCTTCCCTTTTCTACAGATGAGGAAAAGTCTCAGGAATACGCATCTCTGGCCTCACAGCCAGGCAGCAGAATAGAATATTTGATCCCAGTTCAAGTCATATCATGAACAAAAATTTTTTTGACCCAATACACCATGCCTTAATTTAATGTAGAAGAAATTAGGACCAGCCTTCTGCAAAGCACACTCCAGCTAGCTGCCATCTGGCAAAAAGTGACTTATTTCCTCAGGGATTCTTCCATCTTTCTTATCACCCTAGGAACTCATTATCTAAAGAAGCCTTGTCCCCACATATGCTACCTTTCCAAGTTCATTGTACAGGGCGCCCTCCTTAACCCCAAGAAAATCTGCATGGAAGACACCACAGTGGCTTTTTTTTTTTTTTTAGCAATCTATCCCATTAGCCCAAATGGCAAATTTGTACAAATTAGATTAAAGCACTTATGGTAAAGATATTCAATGCTTACTCATACCCATTTTTGTCGCATCTCCATAGACATAGAAGAGTTGCACTTTCGCATTCCCCTCACAGTTGGGCAAGGACATATGTATATGTAGTCAATGGTTCTGGAGAGAAGTGCTAAGTCTCCCTTCTACCATCCCCATTAATGTTTAGTGTAAGATGCTGCAGCATGTTCTGTCTCTGCAACAGCAAGTGTGAAGGTGGCTGTGTATTGGGATGGTAGCAGCAAAGATCATGAAGAATGGCAGACTTGCACTCGAGTCACCCTGGACTTGCAGTATCTTACAAGTGAGCAGAAAATACACTTTTGGTTAAGCCGCTTATGTTCAGAAGTTGCTGGTTACTGATTTAGCCTGTGCTCAGTAGAACAGAACTCATTCCTTGAGTCGCTTTACTTAATGATGAATGATCATTAAAAACCATGCCATCCATTGGCCAGGCTCGGTAGCTCAGTCTATCATCCCAGCACTTTGGGAGGCCGAGGCAAGTGGATTGCCTGAGCCTGTGGGTTCGAGATCAACCTGAGCAACTTGGCGCAACCTCATCTTTACAGTGAATGAAAAAAAATTAGCCAAGCTTGGTGGTGTGCGCCTCTAGTTTCCGCTCCTTGGAAGGCTGAGGCAGAAGGATCGCTGGAGCCCAGGAGGGTGATGTTGGGGTGGCCGTGAGTGTGTCCCTGCACTTCAGCTTGAGTGACAGAGTGAGACTCCAACTCAAAAAACAAAACTAAAAAACAACTCAGCATCAAAAATTATACCATCCAACAATGACTATGGAAAACAGGAACAGGAAACTTCCAGACCATTGCTAGACAGGGTGCGACGTGCCAAAAAACATCTTGGACTTTATTCAAACGCAGAGTTCTGTGACTCAATCTTGTAGCATTTCCTTTATTTGGTAAATAAGATACAAACATTTTGCTGGAAGATCCCAGTAGGATCGTGTGTAAAAATGACAGGAAGCACTCAACTCCGTTAATTGTGCATCTTAATGAGACATAAGGACATTTTCACTCCAATGCACTTCCCTCGGTGCCCACCCCACTTGTTTCAGGAAGTCCAGTCAATCTTAGGGGGAATTAACAGTGGTAAGATTCCGCAGTTGTTCCAGTCTAGACTCCAATATTGATCACAGAACAGACAAATTGGAGGAATAAGGCCGGGCGGCCTTCTTGTGTCTTGGCTATAAGCGCAACTACTCAGTGAAGAGTGACCTTTAACGAATGCAAATCTACTTTACAAAGCATCACATCTGTGACTCTTTTCCAAATGTGTGCTAATGGTCAGCTAGATGTCCCCTTCTCAGCTACCTCTGATTCACTTAGGGAAATTCCTGAGAGCCCACTAAAGACTTTATCTCTCTCATTGATGCTTCCTTTGCAAACGCTTGTCAAGGTCAGGCATTTGTGCTAGTCTTACTAAAGTGTAAAGGTTTCAAGCAGTGAAAATGACCCATGATACACGACCAAAATAGAGACTCTCAAAGACTGTGTATGCATCTCTTTTGCAGATGAAACACCAGAGAAATTAAAAATCAGAAGGCTAATGTGTGATAAAGTCAGGGTCTGAACCCATGCCCAGACAACTTGCGATGAAATGGGTGCTTAGTGTATCACAGAAAGGCTCCTAGGTCTTTCTTGTTAACTCTTATTCCAGGGATAAGCAGTTAATTCTGTTCATATTCTTCTGTTGAGATTGCAGTCTAGGAATAATGATTTTCTCTCTTTTATCCAGGTTAGAGTCTGTGTTAGTTTCCTCCTGCTGCTGTAACAAATGATCACAAATCAGTGGCTTAAGACAGCACATATTTGGTTTTGTTTGTATGTTTTTGTTTGTTTGTTTTTGAGTTGGAGTCTCACTCTGTTGCCCAGACTAGAGTGCAGTGGTCACTCCTGGCCACTGCAGCCTCGACCTCCTGAGGCTCCAGCCATCCATCCGCCTCAGCCTTCCAAGTAGCTGGAACTACAGGAGCGCACTACCACATTAATTTTTTTGATTTATTGTAGAGATGAGGTCTCACCAAGTTGCTCAGGTGGGTCTCGAACCCACGGGCTCAGGCAATCCACTCACCTCAACCTCCCAAAGCGTGGGATTACTGGCTGAGCCACCGAGCCCGGCTACATATTTGTTATCTTGTATTTCTGAAGGCCAGAAGTTCAACCCAAATATTAATGAGTCAAAATCAAGGTGTTAGTAGGGCAGTGGTAGTTCCTTCTTGAAAGCTTTAGAGGAGAATCCATTTTCTTGCCTTTTCCAGTTTCTATCTTTTAAAAAACATTTTTAAATTTTATTTTGAAGATGTGGGGCATAATTCAGGATCAGGCATACAAGTTTCCCCTCTACCCCCACCCAGTCAGTATCCCCCTACTGCCAATCCCTTTCTTATAGTATTATGGCAAATGTTCAGGGTCCACTTATGAGTGAGAACGTGGTACTCTGTTCTTTGTTTCTGTGATAGATCACTGAGTATGATCTCTTGGTCTCTTCCTCCACTTTCAGAGCCAGTAATGCTTTTCCTTTGCAGCACCATTATATCCTACATGGGAAAAAAAGTATGTCTTCTCTTTTTACATGAGTTAAGGGGCAATTTCCCAAATCTCTTCATGGTGCTAGCCCATGACTGCAAACCGTTCAACCTATTGTCCTTTCTGCATGGAATGTTCTTTCTCTTTGCCCTCTCTTTCTACCAGTATGTTCCCTGTTTACCTTATCTTGGAAGACTTTTCTGACACTTAGTCAGCTTTAAATGTCCTTTTTGGTATTTTTATATCACTGTAATCCAAAGTAGTAATTGCTATGAAATGGTTGAGCTTGTTTCTGTTTATTCTCATGTCTTAGAGAAAGAAGTCATACAAGAATATAAATAACTATAAAAGAATAAATTTTTTAAAAAACTCAGTGGCTTATCATATAGGCTTGCTTAACTGACTGCATGATTCTATGAATATCTGTGGCTCTTCTGGGTAGCATAGCGCTTCTTTTTTATTTTATTTATTTTATTGCAGGGACAAGGTCTCATCAAGTTGCCCAGTCTAGTCTTGAACCCGCGGGCTCAGGCAATCCTCTCACCTCAGCCTCCCAAAGGCGCGGGATTACAGGCTGAGCCACCGAGCCTGGCTTAGTGCTTCTTTTTTTAATAGAATTGTATTTTTTATTTATTATAGTACACTTAAGATTGACTTTACAGTCTATTAGCTGAATTAGGAGAGATGTCAAGTTGCTGGAATGAAAGAGGTAGCCTTGTTTCTTACTGAATTATAGAGTTGGACTGGAGGACTACAGGGGATAGATATTTGAAACTGTTTCTCTGATGTGGCATTAATGACTCTTTTTGTCCTTAAATGATGGCGATCCCAGCTCTTTCTAGCTAGTGATGTCACTGTTTTCAATACGTGACCACCACCATGTCCACAGAAGCGGGGACAGAATGAGAGATCAGGCAAGGAGTTGCATGGTCAGGCCCTCCAAAAGTGTACATCACTTTCATTCATATCCCCTTGCTCAAAAAGCAGTCACATGGCCCCAATTTAATTGTAAGGAAGGATGGAACTATTGCCTTTCTGTGTGTTCAGGAGGTGAACACAGGACAGGTAGCCATCTAACCCATCCCTATCAAAATCAACTTGAGACCTGCCTGGGCAGCAAGACCTCATCTCTACAATAAATCAAAAAATCAGCCGGACGTGGTAGCGCGCGCCTGTAATTCCGGCTACTCGGAAGGCTGAGCGGAG
>NW_007249565.1:536788-597105 GCF_000164805.1 Carlito syrichta
AAAAAAAAATAGCCGGGCTCGGTGGCTCAGCTTGTAATCCTGCGCCTTTGGGAGGCTGAGGTGAATGGATTGCCTGAGCCCGTGGGTTTGAGACCCGCCTGGGCAGCGAGACCTCATCTGTACGATAAATAAAAAAATCAGCGGGGTGTGGCGGCGCATACCTGTAATTCCGGCTACTCGGAAGGCTGAGGCGGAAGGATCGCCGGAGCCCAGCAGGTCGAGGCTGCGGGGGCCGAGAGCGGCCACTGCACTCCAGTCTGGGCGACAGAGTGAGACTCCAACTCAAAAAAAAAAAAAAGGAAAATGAATTCATGTTTCTTTTTTATGGTTTCCATCTTCAAATCAGTTTTTTCATTTGCAGATCTTGATAATTACTGACTGGTTTCCACAAGCAAATTCTACAAAGCACTAGTTTAGTTAATTTGCTAAAAACGGTGTCCTGCCTCTTTAGGGAGTGGCCAATTAGTGCATCGATTCTTTTCAAATTCTGCATTTGATAGCTACTTTTAATCTGATCCAATGTTACTCAATGCCTCTTAAAGCAATGCCATAATTGTCTTGGGATTTGTAACTGCAGAAGGGATTTTTTGTTTCCATCTAAAATAGAACATCATGATATGAGATTGGAAGGGAAATGCCTCTGCATACATGAGTAAACTGCAGTGCCACTTCGTGTGTCAGCCAAATACCCGATGGGAGCAGAAAAGCCTCTCTCGTCTAAAAGAGGAAAATGAGTACTTTCGGGTTTTGGAAAAGGTAATCAAGGATTCCATGCTGAGTCTCGGGTGAAAATACTACTGTAGGATTACTTCGCTTCTCATTTTTGCAGACGTGTGGGAGTGCAAAGGGACTTCTCTTTATTTTGCTGGGCAACAATAAAAGGAATTGGAGTGGCTAGGGAAGGAACATGCAGAAGACGACCAATAACAAAACGGGCAACTTAGCCACCAGAGAAAGGGCTGCTGATTAGTGACGTTCGCAGCTAGAAAACACACGTCTATTACACTCACTAGGCATAACTATAGGGATTTAAAATTATATGGCGTGCCTGAAATTCTAGAGCCTTGTGGATTAGCACCCGGAGACTCAGTAAGTTATTTATGCCAAATCACTTACTCTCCTTCTGAGTAGAAGCTTTAAGAATCGACGTGCCACCCACCGCCATCCGTCTTTCATCCTCGGCCAGAATGATCAAGAATACTTTGGGTGATGCCTGCACTGTTAACCTGGAACCCTGAGTGAGGACAGCACTGAGGAGACTCCAGCCCACTCGCCATAAACTTGCATGTGTGTTAGTGAAAGGAAAAAAAAAACTGGTCGTCTTAAATCACTCAGATTTCAGGATTGTTTGTTATCACAGAAGACCATAGCCTATCCTGACTGCATATTTACCCTGGAGAAAAGCGACCTTAAGTTAACTGGTAATCAGTAACACTTAAGGTTGAGTAGGCAACGCATAAGACCTCATTGATTAGCAAATAGTAAAAGCCCAATCAGTGTGGCTCATATATAAAAAGACGCAGGATTCACAAACAGCTAGCCTTTGTTTGGGTCACTGAGAGTCGTATTCTTTCTTTTCTTCTTTAAAACTCGTCTTTTCTCTATATGTGCTTCAGTCTCAAGCAAGCTCTTCTAATGCGAGGACAAGATGGCCTTAGGCTTATATAATACCAACCCAGCAAACTTCAGTGAAAAAAGAGAACCTAGTTCCTGATGGTTTCAGGAAAAATGTCAAGTATTGCCCCTCCTGCCCTGTTTGGGATCACAGGTTCATCTTTAAAGCAGGAATAACCGAGAGATGCAGTTCTCTCTATTAGCCAACTCTGGGTCATGTCCTCACTCCAGGAATGAGGACTGGGGTTCATCCCTACCAAACTGTACAGGCAGAGAGTGGGAAAACAAGGCTTCTCAAAGGGAAAACTGGAATGCCATGGCCAGGAGGATGAATGGATGCTTGGGAGAAAATGCAAAAATGGTCTCTCAAATGCATAAAGCCCAAATGAGGGCACTCAATTAGAGTTTGTCTAAGATCTTGTCCACCTTCAATAGTTCATGTCTCTGTTTATCATTTCTTCAAAATGTGTTATAGTTTTGCATTAACTTTTACACACATGCAATTAGTTAATTTTCTCATGAGTAAATGTTCTTAATAAGAGTTACAGTTTAATTTTTAGGTCTAATAAAGCAGAATAGCATTCCATTCTCTGCTTTCTATTATTGTTCTCTTCTACATGGGCATCTCTCCACATCTAGCAGTAAGTAAAGCAACTGGGAGATGTAAAGTTTATTGTAAGCACTGGCTTCACCAACTCAGAGCTGTAAAGTGACCACAAACCACATAGGGACCATAAACTCAGTCCCTTCTTTTTATTCAGGGGTACTGTGAGACTACAACGTGTGTGCACTCTTTAAACCCTTCAGAGAAAAGGTGCTATATAAATCCAAGTGATTATTCGTACCATTATCCAACACAAATTGAACTTCTATCCCTCGGAGACTGTTTCATTGCTAATTTCACTGACAGCAGTTGATAAAGTTGACATTTGGTTTTAATGGCACTGGCTAATAAGCTGTCAGAAGGTTTTGCAGTCTTATCAAGTAATATATTACATTACAAATATTAAAAATTACTGTTGGAATTAACATAATCTACTTTGGACACTCTACTGAATTCATCTGAGAGGATATGTCAAGTTTTGTTCTTTTCCTTTTTTACCCCATGGGACTTGCCTATTTGCTGGATACAAGGATACATGTTTATAGAATATGTGTACGTGTGTGTGTGTGTGTGTGTGTGTGTGTGTGTGTTTCGTGTATGTACTTCTGATGACGAATGCTTAGTCTGTGTCAGAGTAACTGGCATTTTTGGCTCGATGCTTTGAACTTTCAAAGATACACACAAATTTGCAGCACCTGGTTCTGCTTAAGTTCCTTTATAGCTTTCCATTTTTGAGACCCTTCAGTCGTTATCGTGGAAAGAATGTAGCATTTAAAGGAAGGTGAAAACAAGATTAGAATAATTGCTTCTATTTAGTGAGCACTTCCTCTGGATTACTGCTGTTCATAATTATTAATTTTATCTTCGATGCAATCCTTCACGATAATTTTACCAATTTAAACTTATACTTGCAAGTGACAGAAAACACATCTCTGCCTGCCTAGAAGAAGAAAGAGAATGAATTAACTTGTATGCAAGTTCAAGATGAAATTCAGAGGCCTTAGACATGGCTCAATCAAGGACTCAAATAATAGCCCCCAAATATTTTTCTCAATCTCCATCATTTAGTTAGGTTTTATTCTCAGAGTCACTGTAGTGACTCTCATTAGCTCAAACTCACAAAATATTGCACCTAATCCATCTTCCTTCAGCTCGGAAAAGATACACAATTAGATTGTGGGAGTTCTGATTGGCCTGTCTTAGAGCATGTGACCAGCTTTAAGCCAATCATTAAAGCTTATGGTATACAATGGTGGTGGTTTGCACTGATTGGCTTAACCTTATCATTTGTCACCTGTTGCACTTGGAAAGGAAGGATAGAGAGAATTTCCTCCAAAGCACAAGAGCTGACAATCTGGAGTGGGGCCATGGCAACAAAATTGCAGCCTGGTTGCCAGAAGAGTGGAAGGAAAGGGAAGAATGGAGGCAAGGCTGAAATATATCCACTGCAGAGTGGCATTATCTTCATTTTATCCATGAGAAAACCAAGACTGAGAGAAGTCAAGCGACTTGTGTGATATCACACATTTAATAAATAGCAGGCCCAGAATTTGAACCAAAGCCTGCGATTCAACAGGAATGTTCACAACTCTCTGGGACACAGCAAAATCATAGTGTGGGAACCTATACCAGAAGAAGCATATCTAGTTGAGCCTGGAAAAGGCAGGTCCCAGGTGTCCATTTTCTCTGTGATAGACAGAGCTGGAAAACAGTGTCATCTGTGATGTAGTTCATCTACACTGCATGCCATCCACGAAGCTGGCTCAAGGGGAATGCCGTCACAGGGGAAGCCAGCTCACAAGGGAGTGCCGGGCAAAGAAAGATGTCTCCATGTTCATGAATTTGACTTAAATGACTAAATTCCTTAACACTTACAAAATCCTTTCTAACCTTCACACATGCTATACAAGTGACTTCTTGCTGTCTTCTGTTCTGCTTGCCTTCTAAATGTTGGGGTGCCTCCGGGCTTGGCCCAAGACTCTATCCTTTGTTTCTTTACACCTTTTTCTTAATCTCATACAACCCTGTGGCTCCCATAGAGTCTACGTGCCTGTAACCCCAAAAGTGTGTCTCCAGCTCTGTCATTTCTAATATCACATCCAACTACCAGAGTATCACCTCTACTTAGGTCTTAATGGATGTTCCAAATTTAACTTGGCTAAGACAAAATTCTAAATGGTCACCCTCATTCACTTCTCCCAATCTGCTCCTTCCTTAGTCTTTCTTGCCACAATGACTTAATCCTCGATCCCTGCCCCACTATCTGATAAATCAGCAAGTCCTACAGTCCCATATATTTCCAAATCATGGCCTGAAACTGACCTCTTCCCTCCAGCTTCGCTACCATCACTGGATCCAACTCTCCTGTATCTCCCCTTTTGTCCTGCGACAGTCCTCCCGCAGGTCTTTCTGATTCCACTCTTTCCCTTTATGGTATATTTTCCAGACAGCAGCCAGAATAATGCTTTCAAACTACATCTGATCCCCCTTCTCACCTGCCCACGTCTTCCTATGGCTTCTGCAATGCTTGAATGGACTAAAACTCCTGTATGGTCTGCCCTTTTTCCACTTCTACCTTGTAACTACTCTACTAGCTTACCATGCTTTAACATTCCCGGTCTTCTTTCATGTTCGAGCATTCCCAAGCACGAATCCACTGTGGAATATCCTCTTGCCCTTGATTTTCTCAGAGCTGGTTTCTTCAGACTTGCAGATCTCAGCTGAGATACAATCCTTCCGGGAGAGCTCTTCCTGACCTCCCAAATTAATATAGCCACCCATCACTCTTGATCACATTGCCTACCTTACTTCTCTGCATAAAACTTATCATTACCTGCTATTTTGCTTGTTTATTTGTTGGTTTGTTTTTGGCTCCCACTAGGATTTAAGTTCTATGTAATCAAGGACTTTAGATTATTTACAGTTGTATTTTCCAGGTCCAGAATGATGTCAAACACTGTTGAGTGAATGAATAAATAGAAAAGTGGATAAACAAAGGAATGAATGAATGATAAATTATGGCTTTTATTTTAAAGCCTGGGCCATCCATACAGTAACCTTTCCTCAGATGAATGCAATATATATATATGAGATCACTAACCTGTGAGGGTGGGAACAAGCCTTGAACTTCTGTTTCCTTGGAACCTGATGTAGTGAAGTGAATGAATTTATGTCAGTCTCATCACAGAGCTCACTCAAGGTTGCCTACGGTTATGAACTGTACTTCTGTTTGGAATAAGAGAACTGCATGTTGTTAAGAGAAGAGCTTGGATCTACCGTCAGCTGGGCCTGGGCTGGAATTCCTTTTCCACCACTTATGGGTCATGTGTCCTTGTGTTAAGTTACTCAACTTCTCTGATTTGCTGTTTTCTCAACTGAAAAATGGCCAAAATAATAGTTTATCTCATCAAGTTATTGTGTGATTCGATACAACTAAACAAGACACCTGGCCACTGCGGGGTACCCAATAAATGTTACTGCCACTTCTCTTGCCTAGTAGCCCCCTTTGTCGTTGACAACTGTAATTCACATAGTTCTTGCTGAGAATATTATAGGTATCAGATACTGAGGGTACTGGAGGGAGGGGATCACATAGATTTTTTTAAAAAATAAAACAAAAATAAATAAATAAATAAAAACTGCTGATCTCTGTGCTGCTATCTCCCAATCACCCTTCCAGACTCACCCTCCCTCCTTCTGCACGTGCTCCCTGACCTGTGACCGATGAGGTGGACCTGCATGGACATTTTCTAACCAATGGGCATTCTCGTCTTTTGGATTCTGGTTGAGTTTGACCAGGGAGAAGCATTCGCTGGAGACTGGAGAAAGGTAAGAGAATGTGGTCAAGAAATGTACTCCCCTGATTCCATCTCTTCAGCATCAGGAGGGCTAAGTGTATCCTTCAACCAAAAGTCAAAATCCTCTTCTGCCTCTAAGTGACTGCTCCATCCTTTTTTCCCCGCAGGCCCAGGAGTTTAAAGGTTGCCATTGCAGTCATTAGTCCCTGGTTTCTGCACACCCTACCAACACATGCGTAAACAGATATGCAAACTTCTCTCTGAAGACTCATTTTGAGGGTGTCTTCTGTTTCCTACCAAGATCCCAAATGAATTGTCCTTGTCCTTAAGGCGTTCACATGCTAAGAGGTCATCACAGCAGTGGTCACTAATAGCACTTACCTCACAGTGCCTCAATTCGGCAGAAGACATTGACCTTATATTCCATGAGAAATCATCAAAAGTAACTGTGTGTTTGGGAAACAAGAGACAGAAGTGATAAGTGGTGTCTGTTAAACATTTTTTTGATCAATGATTGTATTTATTTATTTATTTTTATTTTAGAGATGTGGGGTACCATTCAGGTATCCTTGTTGATGAGGTGTCTTCCTCCCTATCCTAATAGTTTCCCTCAACTGCCAATCCCACCTTCTCCCTGGCAGTTTCCCACTACTGCAAATCCCTTTTTTATGGTATTATGGTAATTGTCCAAGGTCTGCTTATAAGTGAGAACATATGGTTACTCTGTTCTTTGTTTCTGTGATAGATCACTGAGTATGATCAACTCTAAATCCATCCAAGTTGCTGTGAAGTCCATATGTTTGTCCACCTTTATGGCTGCATAATATTCCATTGTGTATATGTACCAAATTTTGCTTATCCATTCCGACTTCGATAGGCGGCATGGTCTGTTCCATGTTTTTAGCTATTGTGAATAGAGCTGCACAGACATATGTGTGCAAGTATCTTTTTTTGTAGAATGATTTGTGTTCCTCCAGGTATATTCCCAAGAGAGGAACTACTGGGTCATATGGAAGGTCAGTTTCTAGTTCTTTCAGAAATCACTACATTGTCTTCCAAAGAGATTTGATCAATGATTTTTAAATAGATCAAGTCTACTGAGGAGTTTTCAAAGAAATACCCATGGAGAGACCAAGACTAGACCAGTTGAAATGGAGTTTAGGGTAGAGGCCAGACATATATTTTAAAGACATTCAGGTGTTTCAGATGTGAAACTAAGCTGAAATTAGCGACTTTAAGTACTCCTGGAGGTTTAAAAGCAGAGACTACCAGTACTGGATAGAATTTCCCCATGATCACCTGCACCCTCATTCTGAGATTGCTTCAGACTCACCTCCTCACAACCTGCCTCCAAACTCCTCTATGATCTTGATTTCTATGCCCTTTGGCTCTGTATTAGCAGCCGTTTTTCTGGTAGCTCAGCTACTTGACCACCACAACACACACTGTCTTACAACTTGTCTGATACTTGCCCTGTGCATACTCACTGGTTCCTGGCTCCAGCCTTCCCTCCAAGGGTAAGAAACACACTGCCATGGCACCTGCTCAGTACCCTCAATCCACAACCCACCAGACCAGCATCACCCCGAGGGCTACCCCTCCCAGGGGTGAGGGACTGGTCAGGTGGGATAGACACTGCCCCACTTCAGAAAAAAGTGGGTTTCATGAGGGGTACACCTTTCACATCTCTTAACAAATTAAGAATGTTCAAAAGAGTCCTCATAATCACTATCCTTGAAGTGCATTGTAATGATCTCTCTTTAAACAGATCAAGGGACCTTGGCAATGAACTCATCCAAATTTCCTAATACATACGGATTTGCACAACTGTCACTATCCTTGGGAACAAATTTGCAATTATCCCCACTGTTTATATTAGTACAACTTCAGACCAAAAACTTTAAAATGCTGCATGACAATATGTTTAAGATCATCTAAAATGAACAAAAATAAGTTAAATGTATTTAAACCTTTTAATGATACTCATGTTGGGAATGGAATAGCCTCTATGAAGTATACCAATGCTAACAAGAACTTTACAGAACAGAATATTACGAATCTGTTTAGATTTAAGTCTGGACCTTCAGAGGCCTGTTATCACCAAATATCTGACCCACACTTTCTGGTAAGGAGGTGAGAAGAACAGGAAAAGAGTCAGTGGAGTGGTTAGTGAAGAGGAATGGTGGGATGATCAAGTTGGAAGTAAAAACCACCCTTCTACTCATTTGACTAATACCAGTATGACATAGCTATTGTTTACTCTCCAGGGGGAAATTCATTCTGACCAACTTCCAGGCAGCCAAGCCAGCCGAAGTCTCTCTTCTGCTGTTGACTCTGCTGTGTCATTATGAACTTGCAGGCAAACTCTGTCTCCAGCTGACTGTTGAGAAGGATGACTGTTCTTGCATGACCTTAATGCTAGTTCATTGTGAAGAGTGAATAACACTTGATATGAAATCTGAAGAAATAATTTGAGGTGAGGAGAACACATGGTCATTCCTAAATACTGATAAGTCCGAGATTTTGATATATCATTATCCATGCATTCATTCCATGATCACTGCCTGAACAAAGCTACAAAGCAATGGGCACCATACTAGGTATGAGTGCTAGGGAGACCTTCAAAGTATGAGTGCTAGGGAGAGCATTCCTATTCTAACACTCCATGGCTAATGTTAGAGAAACAGACATGATTTTTAGACAAGATTGGGCATGTTCAGGGTGGTATGGTAGTACACCAGACATGGTTTTTAAATTAACAATAACTGACAAGTTCTGTGATAGACATATAAGCGAAGAGGTAGAGACACGAGAAGGGAATGATTTGGCTGCACAGGAAATAACCAAGTTTGGCCTGCTTCACTTTCCATATTGGTGTGTTATTGTTTGTAGCCTAAATTGACCATTTGGACTAAACTTCTTGCTTACTCCAACTTCCAGAATAGCCTCTTGCTTCAGCCCCAGTTTGCTGGTCTCTCTAAATTCCTGAAGCACTGCTGTGATCCCAATTCTTCTTACCCTCTCTGACAGCATGAGGCAATGTGATGGATTGAACCTGACAGTTCTGAGTTTGACTCTCGTTTGTATCAACTTACTGTATATACATCCTTGGCCCCAAAGAGTAAAACTTCTTGAGGCTCCATGCCCTCAGATAACTAGAAATATTCAAGGTGTGTCTATGGCACAGAGCCTAGGAAATGCAGTGGACTTCCAAGGAGTGAAAGCCTTTACTATTACTGTTATTACTATTCTTAAGCCTTTCCAATCTTGCGACATCTCTGGGTTTTTGCTCTGGGCCCTACTTTGATATCTTTGATGTCCCTTTGTGCTCCTGAGATAAAAATCTGGAACATATTTAAAGGTGAAAAGCATAGTAGGTATGGAATTCAATTCCATCCACTCCTTCCTCACCCCCACAACGTGGACTGAACTTAGTAATTCAATTTTGGAGAAGAGACTATAGGAAAGGGGGAAATGGTAACTTGACAGTGGAAAAATCTGACAAACTCCACCTTAACCAAACAATCATGGTTGACATCACAGTTATAATCATGTTGATGTCATGACCTTGATATCATGTGGTAAGAATGGCACAGCACATCTGTTATTCCTTCCCAAGACCTATAACCCCAATCTAATCATGGTTATGAAAAATGAGGAAAGAGATCAGAGGAGGAAAAGGAGACGTGGTAACTAGATACAATATGGTTCCCAAATTGGATGAGTCCTGCAATAGAAAGAGGTTTGAAATTTGGTTAACAGTAGTTTAGTAATGTTGACAAACATTTCATGGTAAAGTAAGATGTCATTAAACCTGGGTAAGAGATATGTGGAATTCTCTAGGTTACTTTAGCAACTTTTCTGTAAATTTGCAATTATTCCAAAGTCCCTTTTTTAAAAAATTGGAGTCTCACTCTGTCACCAGATCACAGCTATTGTAGCCTCAACTTGTTGGGCTCAGGCATTTTCTCCACCTCAGCCTTCCAAGTAGCTGGGACTACAGGCATGCACCACCACTCCCAGCTGATTTTTTTATTTTTTGTACTGAGAAGGTCTTGTCATGCTGCCCAGGCAGGTCTTGAACTCCTGGGCTCAGACAATGCTCTTGTTTCAAACTCCCAAAGTGCTGTGATGACAGGCATGGACCAACATGCCTGGCCCCACACATATATTTTCTTAAGTGACAATTGATTCTTCAGTGAAATTCCCTCTGCAAAATCTATCTTGATTAGGACTTTAGCATTGTGCCTATGGACAGTTTATCACTTAGCATCACGTAGCTCAAGACAGCGATGTTTTTCTCGTGTTTTTGCTTCATACACAACCTTATTTTTTTAAACCTATGGTTTTTTTTTATTTCTCTTGGGAGGGCATACGTTTTCATCAATCAGCATTTTGTGTCTAAATATAACTAATGGTTTTTAAACTTCTCCTAATGTAGGAGTCTGTCTTTGGGAAAATGCATTCAAAGCATGATCTGATTTTCCATGGCTAAATATTCTTCATATGGGGGTTATTTCTTCATGAACAAGACAATTTGCAGGCACCTCAACGACTGGATAAAACAGTTAGCATAATTATCTTCTTTTCTTTTTCTCTTTCTTTTATTAATGAGATGTGGGGTACAGTCAGGATTAGGTACATGAGTTGCCTACGTGCAGGTGAAGTTTGAGCCTCCAACTTTGAGTCTTCACTTCCCCTGGTTTAGGATCAGGTACCCTTTGTGATGCCACGTGCTGTTCCCCCTCCCAACCTTCCCTGGCAGTGTCCCCTGACTGCTGATCCCTCCCTTTTAGCATCGTGATAAATGTTCAGGACCCACTTATATGTGAGAACATGTGGTATTCAGTTCTTTGTTCAGTTCTTTGTTATCCCCTTTTCAATGAGAAAATTAGGGTAGGAAAGGTGTAAGTCACGTGTACTGAACTTAAATGACAACATCAATACATTCTCTTAAAGATTTGTATCCCAAGCCTAATTTCCATTGTATTCCGTAGTGATATTTCTCATAGAGGGGGATTTTGATGAGCCTATCAAAGATGAGTATTTCTGTGGTCCTAGAAGAATGAGTTGTTATACATTTATAAATTGTTTCAGGTTTGTCCTTTAGCATCTAAACTTTTAGTAAAACAAACAACTTAAATATTACAAATGAAGTTACAAGGTACAAGAAGCTCTTCACTATAATTTGCTTGGTGTGCGGGTGTCTATCTTTGTTGTTTGAATGCGAGGTTCTCTAGGGCAGAAACCATGTTTCATCCCTTTTCTTATGCTCAGGACTTAGAACAATCCCTGAAACACAACATGTGCTCAGTCTTTGAATGGATATTTATTGTTACCTGAAGCCTGGATTTTTAATAAGTTTTTGAGTCAACTGAGCCCTTCAGGGATTAGATGCAGAGACACAGTCTCGAGTGGGAGAGGCTTTGGGGCAAGGGCCAGCCTGGGAAAAACGGAAGAAGGAAGGAACAGGGGTGAGCAGGGAGTGGCTCAAACTGCATGTGGTGGCGGATCTCACAAAGTCATGGCCAACACGATGGGAGTTCTGGAAAAAAAGATGGCCTGACAGGGAAGCCCATGCCACCACGCCACCTCACCCCCTACCCCATGAGGCAAAAATAGCCCAATTCTAATGTCTCCCTCAAATGCTGTGGCCCACTCCAAGGGTGTTGCAGCTGGGAGATGCCATTGGACTTCACTCTTCACAGCTGACCAACAAGCTCTTTCCCGTAGAGTGATCTGAGTGGTGCACCTCAGTGGCGGCCATCAATCTCCAGAGCTTGCTGTCATGCCATCTTCTCTCTAGTGACCGTGGAATTAGCATATGGATAGATACACTTCACAATTATTGACGATTTTGACTCCAAATAAATCACTATTTTTTTTTGAGTCAGAGTCTCACTCTGTTACCCAGGCTGGAGTGCAGTGGCACACTCCCAGCCACCCCAGCGTTGACATGCTAGGTTCCGGCGATCCTTCCACTTCAGCCTCCCACAATCATTAACTTTTAAGCAACCTCAATTACTCCACATTTTAAAAAGCTGAAATTAGTTAGGATCCCCAAGCAAAAGACTGTGACAATAAACTATCACTATTTTGTATGCACAGACTCAAATAACCTGAGTTTTCACACAAGCTACAAGTTTGAGATTCAAGCCAGCACATTATAAAAAGCATCTATCATGTGAGCAAATTGCAGCTTACCCCATTTTCAGATGATGAGGGAGATGGGCCACTTTTTTGTAGTGGATAAATCAAAGTATTTGGAATCAGACAAAGCTGAGTTTGAATCCCAGACCATTCACTAATAAGCTATGAGTCTCAGGCAAACGACTTTGCATATTTGAGTCCCAGTCTCCCTCCAGTAAGACAGAGATAATATCTATCTCACAGGTTCTGTATATGCTGGAACCATCTATGTGACATGGTATACAAATGTGTTGTTCCTAATGACCCCTGGTTGATCCTAATTCTCTTGCAGCTATTCTTTACCTAACAGTGCTCAGAAGAAAGACATCACTGTCAAGCTTTTAGTTTCAAAATAGAATGTTGTTTACTTATGTCTACAGGGAGATGATAGCCTTAAAACAAGATTAATTCAAACAAGAGAAAAGGATTTATCAGAACTCATACTGCTAGATTATTATTTCTTTCTTTTTCCTTCCTCCCTTCTTCCCTTCCTTCCTCTCTTCCTTATTCCCTCCCTCTCTCCCTCTCCGTTTTCTTCTCTCTCTCTCTTTTTCTCTCTCCTATATTAAAATCTAGAACATGAAGGAATGACTGTGGAGGAAATCACAGAGCAGGAGGGAATGAAAGATGCAAACCAAGGAAAACCACACTCTACAAGAAAAAGAAACCCTTCTCTGTGACTGCAGAAAGTAGCTTGGAATGGTTTTGAGTGGGTGAGAGCATGTGCTCTGTGGATCAGTGAAAAGGGAGCTAGCACAGGCCACCCAGGCTGGGCCTGGGGTGGGGGAACAGAACCACAGGCTTATGCTCAGGTATCCAGAGACACAAGACCCAGGGATGGTGATGTCTCTCTGTGGTTACAACCTCCAAGGTCTGTCAGGATTCCGAGTGAATTATTCATTCTGCGTAAGCCATTCTAAATAGTCCTTTTATGAGACTTATATTACCTAATTTTCTTGTGCTATCTGCTTTCTGAGAAGAACATTTATTTTGCAGATATTAATATTATAATATTAGAAAATCACACCTACATTGGAAAATTGTGGAAACCAGCACTTTTATTAGACCACTAGATAACAAAAAGTTAAGAATTTTTTTTTTTTGAGTAGGCGTCTCACTCTGTCTCCCAGGCTGGAGTGCAGTGGCATGATCATGGCCACTGGAGCTTTGACCTACTGGGCTCAGGCAACCCTTTCACCTCAGTCTTACAAGTAGCTGGAACTACAGGCATACACCACCACGCCCAGCTAATTTTTTGATTTATTGTAGCGATGAAGTCTTGCCAAGTTGCCCAGGCTGATCTCAAACCCCTAGGCTAAGGCAATCCTCTCACTTCTTCCTCCCAAAGTGCTGGGATTACATGAGCCACCATGCCTGGCAAGATTAGAATTCATTTGACAAATAGAAATGCATGCTAGAATACCTAAGTTTCTTGGTGCCCAACTTCTGACAAATAGGTCAGAACTTTTTAAATGAAAAAAGGGTTTCAAAAACAGTGTATTGATATATAATAATTGTACATATTGTACTCCATTTTGTACATATGAAGAACATGGGATATTTTGATATATGCATACAGTGTGCAATGATCAAATCAGGGTATTTAGAATATTCACAACCTTGAACATTTATAATTGATTTGTGTCAGGAACAGTTCAAATCTTCTCTTCTAGCAACTTTGAAATATAAAATATACTGTTTTTAACTATAGTCACCCGACTGTTCTATCAAACACTAGAACATATTTCTTGTAACTGTATATTTTACCCATTAATCTACCTTTATCCATCCTTCCCTACCAGTACAGCTTTCTCAGCATCTGGTATCAATCATTCTACTTTCTACTTCCAGAGATCAGTCTTTTTAGCTCCTACATAAAAGTGAGAACATGTGCTATTTGTCTTTCTGTCCCTGGCTTATTTCACTTAGCATAATGACCTCCAGTTCCGTCTATGTGGCTGCAAATGACATGATTCCATTCTTTCTTTACGGCTAAATAGTACTTCATTGCATAAATCCCACATGTTTTTGATAAACACACACTGACACACAAAGGCTGCATTTATTTTCCAGTTAAAAATTTCAAAAATAATAACTATGATTTCTAAAAATTCATCAAACAGTTTATCTTCCCGTTCCCATCACAGATTATTCAGTGCAAAGGTGATTAGGTGGGGAGCAAGGGAGGGTTCTATGAATGCAAGGGATGGGGCATGCAACCCTGCACAGGACTTGGAGACTGAGGTGAGGAACGGGCTCAGCGTGGGGGGTTACAGCCCACACCGGATGTTGGAAGGCACCCCACATGGGGAATGCAGCCATTTGTGGGATGTCAGAGCCTGCATGGCATCTAGAAGGCACTTGTGTGGGAGCGTCATGCTGCAGGGTTATTGGAATTTGAGCAGGGTACGGAGAGCATGCATGTAGAGGAATGAAGGTATTGACTATATGGTGTGGGAGACCAGAGCTCAAGAAAGATGAGAAAGCATCCATGTAGAAGGTATACCCAAACAGTGCAAGAGTCTGAGAAGTTAAGGACCGTTTCCATGTGACAGAAGGGAATAGTCTGATGTGGGTTGTTAGAGTCTGGGCATCGTGAGGAAGACATTCACACAGTGGTGGCAGACTTAATAATAGCAGCAACAGTAGCCCATGCCTGAGTGCTGAAGCTCGAGTGAGAAGAGGAAGGCACCCAAGCCATGGGGAGGGAGGCAGGGATGATGGTAGCAGGCATGTTGGAGCCTGGGCAGACTGGGGAGAGGTTGCAAGATTGGCAATGGGGGTGGCCCAGAGCGAAGCATGAGATCCCATTGAGATGGTCTTTGCAGAAGTGGGGAGTGGAATTGGGACTGGGGATTGGACACACACAGAGGGATGACCAAATAAGTAGATGTATTAAGGATAATCAGAGCCAGGATTCCCACAATTGAAAAAGAGAGATTAAAATGGGGAAAGGGAGAAAGCCAGAATTAACCCTGTGGTGCCGAAGTCGAATTGAAGGCTTTTATGCAACTGCATGTTTTTCAATGTGTAAATGGATACAGACAGCTAGTAAGACAGAAGTGCATGTAGATGCATCTCTAGTATACTCAAAAGTGTGATGTCCCCTAACTCTGCCCACAGTGAGGGCCTGGAAGCAGTAGCACTTCAACAGCAGTGAGCATACTTTGCACCTGCATCTTGGTTTCTAAAGAGTCTTTTCCACTTCAAAGAATGGGAGTTATTTGGAGAAATGGCTGGCTCCAAGGCTGACTGGGGATCATACAAAATGAGTCGGGAACATCTGTCATTGCTAGAATGTAAAGAATTCATTAAAAACGAACGAGAACATATTAAGAGGACACATAATCAGCTTGATGGGGCTCCCACTGGCCAATCACAGACAAATAGAACATCAAAAATAAGAAGAGTCATGAATTGTAATTTACTGAGTAAAATGAGAACCCAAGTATTTATGCTGATACAAACATATTGCTAATAAATGAAAGATCGATGAATAATGAAATATTTACCTAGTCTTATACAGAGCACTTATGTCAGTGTACTTTTTAGCCACAAAAAGAAAAGAGTAGTTTCACAATGGAAAGTTTGTCAGAACCCACTTAATCAAGTGATTAAAGTTAACATTATCAGGAGTGGGGCAAGTAGAAATCACATGTTTTCAGAATGCATTCAATGGGAAGGCCACAACATCACATCAGTGATATTCCTGCCAAAGATTTGCACTATGAATATAGTCATGATATGAAAACAAGCTGGGCACAGTGGTTCATTCCTGTAATCCCAGCAATTTGGCAAGACCTCATTTCTACAATAAATTTAAAAAAATAGTCAGGCATGGTGGTGCATACCTGTAGTTCCAACTACTTGGAAGACTGAGGCAGAAAGATCACCTGAATCTTGCAGTTCGAGGCTGTGGTGGCCATGATCGTGTCATTGCGCTCCAGCCTGGGTGACAGAGTGAGACTCTGACTCAAAACAAACAAACTGCAGATGTTTTACAAAGTAACTGGCCTGTAATCTTCCAAAAATGTCAAGGTCGTGAAAATCAAATGAACACTGAGGAATTGTTCCAGGCCGAAAGAAACAAAAGAGACATAATATCTAAATACAACAGTAAAATACACCATTTTGCTATAAAGGACATTACTGAAACACTTGGAGAAATTTAATGGAGTCTGGGAATTAGATGATAGCAATGTATCAGGGTTAACTTCTTGTCTTGATAGTTGTTTTGTGATTACACCGGAGAACGTTCTTGATTATAGAATATAAACACTGAATTATTTGAGGGTGATAGGACATCATCATGTTAGTAAATCACTCTCAAATGGTTCAGGATAAATTAAAAGAAATGCTTTCTGCTTAACTTGCAGCTTTTATTTAAGTCTGATATTGTTTAAAAATCACTCTGAAAAAGTTATTTAATGTTTCATTGCAAATCAGCACTACCTCTCCTATTCAACACAACAGTCATTTTAAATATAAAACTTTGAGCTTAATATGTATTCTCACCTTTTCTATCTCCTTCAGCAAAGAGATCTCAGAGCTATTCCTAGAAAGACAATCTGGGCCAAATAATTTATAGGGTAACAATTGGCAACATGACAAAATCTAATTGAGATTCTCTCTCTCTCTCTCTCTCTCTCTCTCTCTCTCTCTCTCTCTCTCCCCCCTCCCACTAACTGCTCCCACTTAGAAATGAAACTTTAAATATTCTGCTCTGACCTTTTTGCCTGGGAGGAGAGTTTAATTACCTGCCCAGTTTACATAAATTATGTCCCCTGTTTGTCTAAAATTGAATCCTGGGCAGAGATCAATATGGCCTCAGAAAAGCCAGAGCAAATGACTTCTCTCAAATGCCATCAAAGGTCACTGAAACCTTTCCTGCTTGGATGGGGACACATTCTGTACGACAACCTGGAACATGTCACAGGCTTGTTGCCTGCTGCTTTGGGTACCAACCAGAAGAGCATGATTGATCATCGGTTAGAGGGCATTGGATACAAACTCCCCCAGGAGCCAGCTGTGTAAAATTAATTGAATACCATGGTGAGTCTGATCCATTATTCTCCAAAAAGGAAGTGGGGGGGGGGGGGAGAAATGGCATAGAACACACCCAGAGCTTGATGCATGAGGCCTTTTGGAGGTAAACTGCAATTTATACCTGGGATTCTCATGACTACATACCACGCATGTGCTATTTGGCTGCAATTCCACAGAATTATCCAAGATGGGGGAAAAAAGTATCTCTGTGTCTTTCTTTCATTTCTTTATTCTTTCAGAAAGGAGATACTTGGTAAGGGCCAACTATATGTCTGGCTCTATTCAAATTATCACATAATGAGTGTATAATATTACATAGTAGATATAAATATAATATATATATAAATATAATATCTCATAGTAGATATAAATAAAGTATAAAAAATTTCAGACAGAGGTAGGGTTTGTTTTCACTGGGAGACTCACAGAAAGCTTCTTAGAGGGCATAATACTTGATTGGTAACTGGGAGGAGGTATCTGATTGCAATAAATATTTGGAAAATAAAGGCAAGAAAGAATAACAAGCACAATGTCATGGAAACTGTCCAAAATTGAAGCTTGCCTCTCAATTGCCCTAATCTAATTGGAGCAAGGTGATACAGTATTGGAAAGAGATGGCAGCTCATGGGTGCTGAAGCCAGGCCCTTAGGGAACACATATTTTAGCATAAAGCCAGAGGAAGATGAGTCAGTCAAGAAGCAGCAGAAACATGAAAAGAAAAAAAAAATGGAGAACTTCGTTAGCTTAAAGAGAAAGGTGACATTCCATCAGAGAAAGATAACAAACAAGGTCAAAAGGTAGAGAAAGGTCAAGAAGAGGAGAACTAGGAAAACACCAAGAACAATTGATCTTTGTAAGAGCAATTACCATCCAGGAAAGCATGAAGCACATCAGACCTCAGGAGAAATGAAGAGCCCCTATAGTGGAAGTCATTGTAGGACATACCAGCAAGTATGGGATGACCTCTCTTGTAGTTGGCTGCTGAATGAAGACAGGATGGAGATAAAGCTAAACATGAAAAATAAATAAGGAAACGGAGAGGGAAGGACATTGATAGATGGAGGGGAAAAAGACAAAACAGTGTGGAAGACAGGGGGGTTGAACCCAACCTAGAATTAAGGATTGATGCTATAAGAAAAACAGCAGATAATTGTTGTGTTAAGTTGTATTGGAAGGTGAGAGGAAGTGGAATTGAGAGAAGGGTTCTAAGTGAATCTCTGCTGGCAGAAGAAGGAAGAAAAAGGACAGATGTTTTCAGATAGGTGTGGTGATGAGTATGCGAGGGAGGGAAATGAAGGAGGCTAAGGTTAAAAGATTTACTGTTTTACTTATACTGTAATAAGAACTGAGCTAAGTGTGAAAAAAGTAAAGAAGGCTTAAACAAGGAGGCAGAATCTGAGGAATATGGAATTACTTGTGAATAGCAACTGTTGGGAGCATTTCATATGAATGTGGTTAATGAAAAAAAACCAACACGTCAGGCTGGGGTACTGTAAAACTATTGTAACAAATATAACTCAATAATTTAATGAATTCATTGATGCTTATTTCTTTCTTGGGTGGTAAGAGAGAGAGGCTAGCAGTGGCTCATCTCTGCTCCATCATTTAAAAACACAATATTGTGACAGCTCTGTCCTGTACATGTGACTTCCAGTTTTGCTCTAAATGCCACTCTTCCAGTGGAAAACAACTTAGAAGAAGGGAGATTTTATGCCCCACACTTGAGGTAGCACACATCATTTCTGCTCAGATTCCATGAGCTAGAACTCAGTTCTGTGGTCCACCCTGATATGCATGAACATCTAGCAATTTCTGTGAAAATATCTATACTACTAGTCTAGTGGATCAGAGCTAGCATTAATATGTCACATCTCTTAAGACTTAGACAGTTCTTCCCTAAAGACAGGAGCAAAGACAGAGAATATTAATGTATTCAGAATCATTAGCTTCAAAAAACATCAAGAGTTGCTGGAGCTCTCCTTGGTACTGAGGGTTACCACAAAAAGAAGTTAAGAGCACCATGGTATATGAATCTGGAGAGGCCATATGAAAAGTACTGCTCATCCATGAAATTTCCTTGGATACTCTGAGGTCCATCCACTTGGCAAGGATGACTGACTCAAGGAGTAAAAGGAATCTTGGACTGAGTGTTAGACAATCTGGAATGCAATCCAGATTTTGTCCCTAATTCTTTGATGGTATAGCCAAGTCACTTCTTTCCTTTGAATCAGAATTTTCCCCTTTTAAAATGATAATATTGGGCTCAGTGGACTTTGAAGGCTTTCTTAGTTCAAAAGTAAATTAGTAAGGCCTTTTAGATATGACAATGCTTTCTTACCTCTTCATTTTCATGATACAAGAGCCCCAAGTAAGTGCTCAGAGGTAAGGCATTCTTAAACACTGATGTTTGGAATGCAGATTATTACTCTGTCCTGGAAGGTTTCAAGAGTCTTAAGTAGTTTCATGCTAAAATAAATGTGATAAATATAGGTGTCTATATAAAATTATACATAATTATATATGACAGAGAAAATGAAATGCAATAAAAATGTCCGAGTTCAATAGAAATATTGAATACAATGAATACGTGCAGTCATTATAAATAGTACTTTCAAAGTTTAGCTAACATGATGGATTTGAGGAGTCATTAAAATGTTTGCCTAATTATTTAAGATAATGGAAATATTCTTGTGATTTCCCGCTCTAAAAATGCCATCCCCTCTCAGCATTGCTTCGTATTTTCACTTAGTCTGTATCGCCACCTGAAATCTGTATTCTGCTTATCTTGTGTCTTGTGTGTCTCCACAAACTGCAATGTGTGCTCCATGAGGGCTACACTACTTTTTGTCTCTTGTATTCTCTGCTTAACCCCCATTTCCTAGAAAAGTACTTGGCAGACAGTAGGCTTTCAATAACTATTTGTTGAATGAATAAATTTAATGTCAAGGGGGAAAGCAAATAAAATTAAATGCATAGCAGGATTCGTCTAATTTTATAAAGTCCTGAAATTCACCTTTCTTGGATCACTTCAGCCCACTGTTTCTCCTTCTCTAGGACTCTGCTCAACATTACTTCTTAGAGAGACCTCTGGGCCACCCCGCCACTCCAGTTCCATGTGACTCATGCTCCATCTATTGTCTTGCTGTGTTGATGTTAAAACATTTATGCTTGTCTGAAATTGCCTTACTCATCAATGTATGCATTGATTGTGTGTATTTGTCTTCTTCACTAGAAAACTACTTTCCTTCTTCTCAAGCAGACTTATCTGTCTTCTCTACTTTTCCAAGACCTAGCATGGTACTACATACATGGTGTCATTCAACACCTACTTATTCAATGAATGAATGATTGAATGAATGATTCAGACCCTCAGCTCAAATCTTCAAAATATAGTGTTCTTCCTACCCCATTCTCAGTGTCTTTCCATTCTGCCTCTTGCTAATTAACTTTGTTTGCCTTTGTCCTTGACCTTACTTTCAAAAGACTTTGAAGCATAGTTTGGACTCCATATGATAAAAGTATGGGTAAGGATAGGAGCAGAGGACATTTCAGGTTGAGAATATGAGTGAGAAAAGGGACAGAGGAAGGGAGTGCATTTGATGTTGTCCATCGAAATCTGTGGTAGCACCCACTGTGGTCATGTTAATCACGACTCTTGTTTATAAGAGGCAGAGACTCAAACCAACTCTTTAAAGCAAAACAAGGAAAGGTACTAGTTTATGTTACATGAAAGATGGAGAGTATATTGACTCCAGACATTGGTGGATCCAGGTACTCAAAGAATACTGTTAAGGAAATGTGTTTCCTTAATCTTTTATAACTCTGTGTGTGTGTGTGTGTGTGTGTGTGTGTGTGTGTGTGTGTGTGTGTGTGTGTGTGTGTTGTGTGTGTGTTGCTATTTATTTCCAGCAAGCTCTTCATAAATTTAAATGACTACCCATAATTTCAGCTTAAATTTTAGTAGTTAAGCCAGGTTCGGTGGCTCAGCCTGTAATCCCGAGCCTTTGGGAGGCTGAGGCAAGTGGATTGCCTGAGCCCGCGGGTTCGTGACCCGCCTGGGCAACTTGGCAAGACCTTATCTCTACAATAAATCAAAAATCAGCTGGGCGTGGTAGCACATGCCTGTATTTCCAGCTACTTGGAAGGCTGAGGCAGAAGGATCACCGGAGCCCAGCAGGTCGAGGCTATGGTGGCCGGGAGCAGCCACTGCTCTCCATTCTAGGTGACAGAGGGAGAACCCAACTCAAAAAAAAAATTTTAGTAGCTTATCAATATTAGTAAGCAGATAACACTTCTTCCTTTCCGATTGCTAAAGAAAAAACTTCAGAAGGACTCTGCTCATCAGATATACTAGTTAATCACTGCTTACCTTAAGATTCACAATTTAACGATAATCCTTCCTTGTTCATGAGTCTGTGAATGAGGTTAAAGGTTCTGTTGATCTCAGCAAGGCTCACTCATGCACCAGCGGTCGGCTGTGGGACAGTTGGGGGGGATGTCTGCTGATCTTGTCTGGGGTCTCAGCATGTTTGGGAAATGGAAGACTTCTTGTTGCACCGTTGCTTTAGCTAGAATGATTGGGCTCTCTTCCACGTGTTTCTTGTCCTCTAGCAGCTTGGCACAGACATTTCTCCTAGCAGTGGTATGGCTGTAAGAGAGAGAGTAGAAGTTTACAAGTCTAGATTTAGAATTAGCATATTGCTTCATCTCCAGTTTGTTGGCCACACTAAGCCACAAGACCAATCCATGTTTAAATGACAGTGGGGAACTTAGTGGGAAGAGCTGAAAAGGGTATGAATACAGGGTAGGTGGAAATTTGGGATCGTTGGGAAAATTGGGATCATCTCATATTGGACTTGGGTCAAAGCACCATCATTAAACTAGTCACTATGAACTAACTGTGGGCAGAAAGCCTACAAATGATGGTTTCTATAGAGAAAGAGCCATTTCCATATAAGAGGATGATGAGAGGGCAAAACCAGAAATTTTCCACTGCATACATGTACACGCAAGGAGTTAGTTTATTACTGTTCTTTAGAGTACATGGCTTGATTAAGTCTACTGATGTTGGAACAATACTGCTACTTACTGTGTTAAATGCATTACTTAACCTCGCCATACCCCAATTTTCTCATCTGCAGTAAAGAAAAATTTGTTGAGTATTAAATGAGATAATACAAGGAAAATGCTTAGAAGAGAAATAGGCACATAGTAAGTGTTCAATAAGTCTTAGCCATTTTTTTATTATTCTTTGGCAACTGGTAGGGCTTTGAAAAATTATGAAGAGGACATGTCATGAACATCATTTAACAAAAAAACTGGGTTTTCTTTACAATGATAAAGTGAGAACCCACATTTTCCTCTTTACTATGCCTGCCTTACTGATTTTAGTATCTAGTGTCATATTAGAGTCCCGTGGGAAACTATTCTTCCACAAAGAAATCAGATGCATTTAAAGCTTAGGAAAACAAAAGCTATAAATACAGGCAGGGGAAAGGGCACAAATCTGTGTCAGCATGGTTCCAGCATAGTACTGTAGTCTATCATCAATTATTAAACAAGGTCAATATTTGTGGCATAGAGAAACATTTTAGCATATATTATTTATGCAGATGGTTGTAATAGGCACTCCATGCTTGAATAGGGAGCTTCAAGGGTGGAATTCTATTAACAAGAAAACTAGTTGGAACAGAAAATAGGATATCTTCTTGTCCAGAAAAATATCTCCCTTCTTTCTTCCATTTCGCTCTCTCTCTCTTTCTCCCCCCCCACTCTCCCTCTTGTCTTTCCATGTTTCCTTCATGCCATCAATTTACTTCTTCACAAGAAAATTAAAAACTTCACTATATTGGTAATTACTATGTTTCTTCATGCCTAATATTATGCTAGATGCTGTAGGGAAGATGGAGAAAGTTTCTAGGAGAAAGAAATATTGGTTGTGGCCTTCAAGAACCCCACAATCTGGTAGCTATAATTCCAAGTATGAGGCAGGGGTGTACATGGTCTATTCAGATGAACAAATGCCGTAAGATAGGACTGAGACAGATGCTCAGGAGTGAACTTCAGGAGAGAGGTGAAGTGTGAGCTAACAAACATGATGAGCATAACATAGTGTGTTGTGTTTCTCCCATGAGTTGAAAGATGACTGGAAGGGGTGAGGAGAAGAGGTCAAAGGTTTCGGTAGGAGGTCAAAGTTTGCATTAGACCTGACAAGTCTGAGAAGGAAACAAATGAGAGGTGATTACGAATTAGTCAGCTACATTTGGAAAGGCAAGAAGTCAAAGCGAGGAACCTCTCTTGGGTTGCAGGAGGCAGAAAGAACTGAGTATTCAAGATGTGACACTCATTCCTTCAACCTCTAGCAAATGTGACTGCTGAACTAAATTCATTAAACTTGATTTTATAAGCAATATGAAGCTGCTATAGATCAAAGTCACTCTTCCGTTTACTTAAAAAATAGTAGTAATGTTTTACTGACTGCCTACAGTGGGCCAGTCCTGTGCTAGAAGCAATCAGAATACAGGAATAGACAGATGGCAGACCTCCTTTTAAGTAACTGATAGGGATGCCAAGACACATGCAAACACTCACACACTTCCACTACCATCTATAAAGTGAAACTTGCTTTATGAAAGGTGTAAATGACCTTTCAGAGGTTCCGTAGCTCTGGACACCAGGAAACAATACATACAGTTGAGTGCCAGATTTTAAAACTTTCACCGAGTCCGGCTCAGTGGCTCAGCCTGTAATCCCAGCGCTTTGGGAGGCTGAGGTGAGTGGATTGCCTGAGCTCACGGGTTCGTGATCTGCCTGGGCAATGTGGCGAGACCTCATCTCTACAATAAATAAAAAAATTAACCGGGCATGGTAGCGTGCGCCTGTAGTTCCAGTTACTTGGAAGACTGAGGTTGAAAGATCGCCGAAGCCCAGCAGATCGAGGCTGCGGTGGCCGGGAGCAGCCACTGTACTCCAGTCTGGGTGACAGAGTGAGACTCTGACTTTAAAAATAAAAATAAAAAAATAAAACTTTCACCGGAGCGAACACAATTCACCTATCGGGTTGTAGCAAGCAGTTGTTGATTTTCAGGCTCAACTAGAAAACTCTTCTTCCTTGTTCCCCTCATGCCAAGCCAATCAGTCAGGTAAGAACATCTGTTCCTTGCTCTGGGAATTGTTCCTGCCCTGCTGACCTGCGATCCGGGACTCTCCTTAGTATCATGTTACCCCTTCAGCTCTGAAAGCCCAGTGTGAAAGATACTTTCTGGAAACAGAGAGATGTCTCTTGACCATCCTGGACCACTGGATTTGTGCTAATGAATGAGTGTCATGTGGAGCAATGGTGCAGACAATGCCTTTTCTAATCCCACTTGCTGGGGCTCTGCACTCAAATGTGAGAGAGACAATGACAGGAGGAGCCGGGAGGTTGCCTACAACAGATCTCGAGCACAAAACCATGAGGCAGCTACTCCTTCTACCCCTATGTAAATAATCATAGCTGGTGGGGATTAAGCATTTCCAGTGTACCTGAATTATGTATCTAATATATAATACACTTTTAAAAATCCTTACAGAAACCCCACAAGGTGGGTATTATTATCATCTCTGTTTTACAGATGAGATAAAGCAGAGGTTCAATAATGTACCCAAAGTCACTTATCTAAGAACTACTGGGAGCTAGGATGCAAGTAAACACACGTAGAAGTTTAATCTAGGGAAACAGTGCTCATTTTTCCAAATTTGCCCCATTGTAGGGACCATAATATGATGCCTCCTGTCCCAGAACCAAGAAAGCATCTTACTTCCAGGATTGACTTGTTCTATAGCAAATGCCCAATTAATGTTTGTTGAAGGAATAAGTAGATTTGTGTTATGTGTTCCACATATCCAGGTTGGTTATTTATCCATCAAAATTCATGTTCCAATATGCAAATTATGAAGGGTACATAGGTCATTACCTGTTTATTCTGTCTCCTAGCATGTGATAAGCTCCATCACAGCTCCTAGTAAAGTGCTTGTCTCATATTAGGCACTCGTTACATCCCGGGTGAATTACAACATAAATGCTCATCTATATTTATCAAGGAATATGCATCTCAATGTCTTATTTATACCCAAGCCTCGACATCTACATATGATACAGTATCTGATGTCATTCTTTCCATTGTTTCCAGGCATTTCTCAATCGACTAAGCATTCCTCTAAAACAAATCCTTGGAGTTACCCACGTTCAACAGTGAGAAAATACATATAACAAGACTTGAAACTGTAGTCCAATTACTATAGAAGAAATTTGATTCAGCAGAAAAATATCTGTGTTTGAACCCTTGCTGCATCAACTTGTGGGTGGATGGTTTAAGGGAAAGGCAAAGTCAGGGGCCTAGTAGGCCCTTACTGTGTTTGGGAATCATGAATCCTACCCATTACAAAAGCAGAGGGAGATACAGGACAATGTAGGGTCACACCACTGCCATCCAGGGGAAGAACAAGCTCTGTGATTAAACACTGACAACCAGAGTAGAAGACATGCAGGGCTTGCCGTGGGCATCCGTTAAATGACCAGATGACAAATGGTTAGATGTCAAATGATAACTACTATTTAAAATGAGTAAAAAGACAACAGCAAAAACATGGAAGTAATATAGGTGTCTGTCATTAGTGGGCTGGATAAGGAAAATGTGGGACATTTAAGCCATGGAATACTAAGCAGTCATCAAAAAGAACAAAATCATGTCCTTTGCAGCAACATGGTTGGAACTGGAGGTCATTATCTTAGGCTAATTATCACAGAAAGAGAAAACTGAATCCCACATGTTCTCCCTATGAGTGGAAGCCAAGCGCTGAACATACACGGGCTCAAGGGTGGGAAAAACAGACACCTGGGATTCCTAAGAAGGGAAGGGAGGGAGGTAAGGATGGAAAACTACCCACCGGGTACCATGTCCACCACCTGGGTGACAGCTCAGTAGAAGTCCAAATCTCACCAGCACACAATATACCTATGTAACCAACCTACATGTGTACCCCTTGAATACTAAAAAAAAAAAAATCGTTTTTAGTGAGTGAAAACGAGCCAAGGGACAGTTTTCAGAATTCAGAGTTAAGAATCAAATACATTGGAATCCTTATCTCAGTTCCCTTCCCCTTTCTGTTTGACCTCATCAAACCTCACTATTCCCACCTGTGAAATGGGATCGCAATAATAGTTATTGGGTATGGCGACCATGACAGCTAAACAAAATGCCATATGTGAAGTGGTTAACATGGTGCCTGCCAGAGAATAACTACCCCACAATTGTTAGAACTATTATCTTCTACTACTGATGCAATTTAGGAAGTCTTAGAGTTCGAATGGAAGAGCTGAAAGAGATGCAGCACCATCAAATCTAGATCAACAGGGTCTAGAGGTAATGAGCTTTTGTTTTTTGCCATTTTACTGCTGAGGACAGGTGACAATTCAGCAAAGCTGAGCAGGATGTCGTCAATTTGTGTTTATCTGTTGAGATGCGTCTAATGATTTCCTCCATAGCAGGGCAGCAGAAGAGGGCCTTTGTAAGACCAGCTGAAATCAACATGTTTCTTCATTTTCATCAGAGATGGTAGCCAAGGTCACTCTGTATAGGGATGGGCTTTTAGCAGAAGCAGCAATTACCTCATGCTCAATAGTTTCATCGAAAAACTCTTCTAGATAATGACAAGAATAAAATACTCCCATGTCCACCTTTGTCCCTTTATGAATAAATTAGAGCACACAGAAACTCAATACAAGTGACAGAGAAGGCTCACAAACATCATTGGACCATCCTTACCAGAGCTACATGCATCTCACAAAGCTATTTTTACATGTGAAGCCCTTACCCAAAGCAGGATGTGTCTCTCTACTGGGTCTATACCGTGTGTAGTTGAAGTGGCTCGTTTGATGGGTGGTAGAGTCTCAAGCATGGGATTTAAACCCGGCTGCTAAGGAGTTTCGTTGACTTTGTGCTGATCTTGGCCCAGTTGCTTCTTGGTTCATGTTTTTGGCCAAGTATCTATCGCCTAGACTTGGGAGAGAGCCCTGTGGTTCGTTCTCCTGCCCTCCCCCTCTTCTGTCACCAACCACCCACTCTCCCCAGGAATGACCAAAGCGTCTTACTCAAGTACCGACCTGTAAATTCCCTAGTCTCGTAAAGACATCTACTGGCTTCCCCTTGGACATCTTAGTTCTGTTCTCTTCTGCTGCCATTACTGCTGTAGTTGATACTTTTATTATTGTTGCTATCTTCACCATCATCATCATTACTTTTATACAGTGCCCAAGCTCCTTGGAATAGAATTCATGATCTTCCAAATCAGTGTTTCCAGTTTTATAATAAGTAAGACGACTGCCCTTTATTGAAAGTTAATATGTCCCAGATCATGTACTTAATGGTTTACTTTTATTACATTATTTTACTCTCACAGTAAACCTTAGAGGCCATCCCATTATACCCACTTAACAGATAAGGGCACTGAGGCTAGGAAAAGGAAGGTATCTTGCTTTGGGCCATCTAATCAGTGGGCAATGGTAGGAAATCAAACCTGGATTTGTGCCACCACCATTCTCTCAGCCTCATCTCTCATCAACTGTGCCACAACGCCGTCACATCCACACCCGATGCTGGCTCTTCTAAGGCAAACTCATCCCACTGACTCTCCTGGACCTTTGCACGTGCTTTTGCTTCTTCAAGAAACATTGTGTCATCCTCCAACCCATCACTGCAAACAGACCACTTCATGGGTCACTGTGGCAGACGCTGCAAGTGCTCTGCCCACTTCCTATTTACAGCCTGGCAAACTCATCTATCAGTGATTGCAGGCAGTTGCTGCTAAGGACTCATACATGCCTCCTTCTGCAGAGCTTTCCAAAAGCCACCTCTTCCAGAGATTCCTCATCCTCCCACCCACCCATGGAAGATGATGGACTGATAAACAGCCCAGCTCAGGCATCTTGTCTCTGGGCGAAACAATGTTTGTGGTGCCATTTGAAGGCAAATCTTTGCATAGCCCTATCCTGCCTCCCTTACCAGCTGGCTCCTCTGAGCGTGCACCCTGAATCATTCCTCATCTCAGGCTCTGCTTTGTAGACTGACCCAAGACAGGCACATTCTCTGTGATGCTATTCCGGACTTCCCCCGAAATACTGAACATCTTCTTGATCAGTGCTCAAAGACCATACCTCATTATGGCTCTTAGCACAGAGTTCTAACACTATTGTAATGAAAATCCTGTTCATCGCTGCTTTTAAGATGAGAACTGTGCCTTTTGAAGTTTTGTCCCCCCACATATCACACAGTGGCTGCATTCAGGAGGCACTTGGTACTTTTCAGCTCAGTTTAAGCTCTCTGAGCTGCCGACCAGACTGGAAGCCCGTGATCCAAAGAATCCCTTGCCTGCTCTGCCTGTCTGTCCTCCCAGTCTTCCTCTCCATGACCCAGGCTTGCATTATCCCATTACATGTAGGTCATTTCCTTCCATCAGGGACAGCTCTGCCTCTGCCTTCACATCCAGACACCCTCCCCTTCTGTCTTTTTCTCTTCCTATCTCGGCTTTGTTATTTTTCCCTCGCTCTCTTACTTCCCAGACTTCACAGCAATGCAGGACTTATAATGACAAATCAACTCATCAGAGCCAGCCAGATGACCCTCTTGGCTGGATGCAAATGTGCAATCTTCTTAGTGTAAGCATGTCAGCTTTTCAGAGGGAGGAAGACCTCATCAAATGATATCCACCATCCCAATCCCATTAGCACGCTAATTTAAAAAATTAAAGAGAAGTTCATGGGGATAGACAGACTCCTGTGACAAAATATTGATTTTAATGAGATATTAATAAAAGACAACGTGTGGCTGTATCAGACTCCGGAGTGGGAAAGGCTGAGACAAGATTGGCAATGTGAATTTCTTCTCATTTTTCTGGTGTGTGGATTCGGTGTCCTGTTTTGTCTGGATTGGTTTTTCATAATAAGATAGATTTTTTAAAACACGAGCTGGATAGCTAGGAGAGAATGATCCATTGAGAAGCAGTTGCTTGAAATACGTTGCCTTGTTTGATAGTCACAACAACTAGAGAATGAGGATTTTGGAATATGCTCAGAGAGGGCAATTTGCTTTCCCAGAGTTACATAAGTAACAGGTATCAGAGCAGAGTATGAGTGCTAGTTGACCTGTCCTCAAAGTCTACTCTCTTTTCATCACACCATATTTCATGAGCGCATGCTATCATTCAAATCAAGATTTGAACAGAGAAGTGATGACTGGAGGGTGACAAAGAAGGTCAGGAAAGTTCCTTTCATTTTAAATAAGCTCATGGAATAAGTTGGAAAAAAACACCGAGGAAGTGGGCTACACTTCCAGTGATTAGAGAAAGTATTCCAGCCAGCTGAATGTTCTATTTTGATGGCTTGATGCAATACTGGATGGTTGGCCAGGCAAGAGGTCAGTACTAGCTAGTGTTAGACCAGCAGTATTATTGGACCAAAGCAAAAGAGGGACAAGGTAGAGAAGGTGGTGCCTTCCTGGAGGGTAAATTTAGTCTGATGATCAAGAACACGGTAATTAAATCCATCACTAAATCCAACCATGGACTGGGAGAAGAGGAGTTCCCAGAAGTAAGAAAGTGCTGCCATTTGAGAAGGCTAACCAAAACTACAGTAAGGCACCATCTCACACTGGTCAGGGTGGCTATTATTTAAAATTCATAAACAACAGGTGTTGATGAGGCTGCAGAGACAAGCGACCACTCCTACACTGTTGGTGGGAATGTCAGTGAGTTCAACCTCTGTGGAAAACAGTTTGGAGATTTCTCAAAGAACTAAAAATAAATGCACCATTTGGTCCAGCAATTCCACTTCCGGGTATATACCCAAAGGAGAATAAATCACTCTCCCAAAAAGATGCCTGCCCTCGTATGTTTATCACAGCGATATCCACAATAACAAAAACATAGAGCAACCCAAGTGCCCATCAGTAGTGGACTAGATAAGAAAAAATGAGGTACATATATACCATGGAATACTACAGAGACACAAAAAAGAGCAAAACCATGTCCTCTGCAGCCACATGGATATAACCAGAGAACATCATCTTGAGCAAATTATCACAGAAACAGAAAACTTAATTCGGCATGTTCTCCCCAGAATGCGAGAGCTAAATACGGTATGCACAAGGGCACAAGATTAGGAACGACAGACACTAGGGCACTCCTGGTGAGGGGAGTGGAAGAGAGAGCGTGAAGGAAGAAAACACTCAGTACCACGTCCACCCCCTGGTTGATGGGCTCCACAGAAGCCCAAGCTGCACCATTATGCAATATTCTTATGTAACAAACCTGCACATACACCCCTTGAATCTAAAAAATAATAGCAAAATGAAATACAATTTTTAAAAATAAAAGTATTTCTGGAAGATAGGAAAGGAGGACAAGAGAGAGAGAGAGAAAAGGTTGATGGACTTCACCAAACTCTATTATAATAACTTGTTTCCAAGTCCTTCCGGTTAGGTGATAAGCCCTTTGATTATGGAAAAGTTTCTTATTCATATTTAGGACTCTGGGACTCACAGCAACGGGTCCAAAGGCATCAAGAAATAGCTACTGGAAAGATAAGTGCTGAATTTGGGCTTCATATAGTTCTACTTCTTCCTCCATTCTCAAGAAAAGGACTTGTTTCAATAGGTGCCCAAGTGGAGGGTCAAATGACTCCAGCTCAGGCGAATAGGTGTCCGGTCTCATCACGTAGGCCCAAACCTTAGAACCAACATACACATTGACAGTGTTGGTTTCTTTTTTTTTTTGAGTTGGAGTCTCACTGTTGCCCAGACTGGAGTGCAGTGGCCGCTCCCGGCCACCACAGCCTCGACCTGCTGGGCTCCGGCGATCCTTCCGCCTCAGCCTTCCCAGTAGCTGGAATTACAGGCACACGCTACCATGCCCTGCTAATTTTTTGATTTATTGTAGAGATGAGGTCTCGCCTGCCCAGGTGGGTCTCGAACCCACAGGCTAAGGCAATCCACTCACCTCAGCCTCCCAAAGGTGTGAGATTACAGGCTGAGCCACCGAGCCTGGCTGTGTTGGTTTCTTTAACCCGGTTCTTTTTGTACATCTGTGATGAGGAACCAGTTTTTTTATTTGGTTGTGTGTTTGCTGTGTTTTGTCTTAAATGTTCTAAGAGTGCAGATAACGCGTGGTCCCCTTCCTGAGACTGGTTTAAATATCTTGACAACATCAAATTGCCTTAGGAGTTTGTAAACGCTTACTTTCGATTTCTGTGTTTTTCCTATCATCAGCAGCCCACAGACTGTATTTTGAACAGGACGGCTCTAATGTACTGCTTTCTCTTACTCAGGTTGCCTTTCATGGTTAATAGGTTTTAGGTTTACATGGCCTAGCTGGAGGAAACATATTCAATTTTTCCAAGACACAAACTGGAAAACTGCCAAGAGATGAATTATAATGTTTTAAATCTGACTTCTCACGTCCAAAGTTAAGACTGAACAAAAAGCAGTCCAGCACAGGAGCAAGTCTCTGTTTCTCTGTAAAATATGTATATTTGCATTAAAGGTGTAGTTTAAATTATTTTTCTGCTTATTACTAGAATATGTAAATGATATAGTACAATTTAGGGAAAGATTTATAGAAATATGAACACTTAGGTGTAGGCTGATGAATTTTCCCTATCCTAAACGTCTATTATCATCATTCACATCTTATTCTAACGCTGATTCTTACATTCTCTCATTAGTTCTTGATATGATCCAGATATTTGTGTGGTAAACATCCGTCCCATTCTTATGCAGAGGATAGACACATCTACGTATACTAGCCTAGTCTAGTCCCTCGAGCAACATTTTAGGGCATAGAAGTCCTTCTATTTCATGAGTTTCTATATGGGTCTCAATTTGACGATACACAACCCATCAGACAGAAGGAATTTTTCTTGCAATTCAATTTAGTCCCACATCCTTTATAAAGTAAAACATCTTTCTCTCCTGTTTGCAACTTTTTTTTTCACAGGAGGAATATAATTTCAGTAATAACACTGGGTTACGTAATATTATCTGAGTTCCAGCAGGAAAAAAACAATGCGACTGAAGGATCACCTTACTCCAATTGAGTAAACATTGCTTTGGCCATGAGTGTTTCTATCACCGCAATCTTTTAATCATCCCTCTTTTATTGAACAATATCTCATTATCACTCAGAGTACTCTTCATGGAACTGAGGTCCCAATGGTTTTCGTGACTGTTCGATCCCCTAAAAACAGTTGGTTTTCTAATTGTAGGAATAAACCTTTTAACATTTGTTTTAAATGTTTAAAGCTGCATTTCAGCAAAGTGGAGGATGTATGTACAGATAATATAAAGAGTTCGGTTGTTTCACACTGGTTGCTCATTGGGTTTTACAGGTGGGCTCAAGGCAGAAGATTGCTGTAAGCTAGAAAAAGGATACTGAGTGATCTATCACAGAAACAAAGAACTGAGTCTCACATGTTCTCACTCATATGTGGACCTTGAACAATTATTGTAATACTATGAGAAAAGGATTGGTAGTATTGGGAAACTGCCAGGGGAGGGAGAGCACATCTCATCAACAATGAGCATTTTTATACCTAATCCTGAATTGTACCCCACATCTTTAAAATTAAAATGTTTTTTAAAAAAAACAATTCTGAGCAAAATAAAATAACAGAACTTAGAGCCAGAGGCTAAAGACAGGAAACTGTGTCCGTGTCCAAGTCCATTTTATAAAACAAGATTTAACTGAAATGCTGGGGAAATAAAAAGGAAACCGACTTCGTGAACATCTTTTAAGACTCTTTCTGCAGAAATTCTTTATCTCACTTTCCTCGACCACAGTGACCCTATGAGTCTCTTTTTGTTTCCAGTTCAATCAACCCCTCTTTTCACATGCCTGCAGAGACAGTGGGGTTTTCTGAGGCTTTTGAAGCACTAGAAAGCTACTTTGAGTTGTCTGCAAAACATGTGAAAGTGCCTGGTACAGACAGAGCACCAGGGTACTTTTAACTTTGGAATGATTAAATACTTTGTAAAATTGTCGAAACGCTAACGTGTCATATAATCTATTAGGCTTCCACTTAAAACTAGTGCTCCAATGATCAAAATGGTCCCACTTGAAATATCATATTATTTATCAGAGCAGAGTGGTGTGGACACAGAGGGGAGGTGTTTGATGTGCAAAGCCTCGAGTGAGGGACTATGCAAGGTTGCTGTAAAATAGCTTCTCATCAAGCTGTCACCAGCATCCTGCGAGCAATTATAACATCCTCTATTTCTGCAGTGAGAAAAGCAAGACTTAAAGAGATTAAGTAGCTCACTGAGGTCATAAAGCAAAGCCGGTGTGCCCTCTGAGCTCAGGGATAGGCGCCTGGCTTTCCCTCCCTCGAGAGGCCATCTGGTCCATGGGTTTATGAGTTACTCACACATCATTCACTCTAAAGTGTGTCTTTCCCCTGAGCTTCCCCTCTAAGCTTCAGACTCAAGTTTACAGCCATCAATGCAGCCTTTCCACTAGAGTGTTCTAACATGTTCTAGAATGTTCATAACATGTCCTCAGCAAAATCACCCAGCCGAAGTCATTCCACACCAAATCTTCCTCTTCTCACTAAATAGAGACCACTGCCACGACCCTTGCACAAGTCAAACACTGGAATCCTTCTTGCCTACCCTCCTCATCGTGCCATCTTTTCCCTTAATGGGTCTTGTTCATCCACTCAGAAAACGGGTTCCAAATAGGACCATATCTTACCACCTCTTCTGCTAGAAAACCCAGTTTAAGATACCATCATTCCTTGATTGGCAACAGACTTCTAGCTGTTCTCCTCTCTTTACTATTGCCTATTACTGACTATCACCCGCTCTGTGGCCAGCGTGGTCTTTTGAAAGTGCGAATCAAGTCACATCACCCTCCCACTTGAAACAACTCAAGGGTTTTCTGGTGCCTCCACCAAACCTTCCACCACCCACCAGGCCCGGATGACCTGACCACTAGCCACCTCTCCAAATACGTCTTCCTCTCCTCTCTCCCGTGCTTACTCCAGCCTGGCAACACCTAACTTCTTCCCGTCACTTAAACACGCTTTTGGGTGACGTGGGGACCAAAGTGAGGCCCAAACTTTACCTGTACAATGACCATTTATATACCTAACCCTGAATTGTACCCCATATCTTTGAAGCAAAAATTAAAAATAAATAAATAAGATAAACATGCTCTCTCCACCAACCAAATATTTTACTTTCTCCATGGAATCAGTACCAAAAAGTATTTTTTTGTGTTCATTGCATACACATCAGTTGAATATAAGTTCTTCAAAGGCAGAGATTTTGTCTCTCTTAATGATCTAAGAATAGGGAGAAGCACAGAGCTGAACATCTCTCTCCCCTGGCGGCCTTCCCACTACAGACTGTTCTCATAGGCTCTTCCCTTCCCTCTACGGGGACACTCTTCATCTTCTTTTCTTGGGGAGCTCTCATCCATCTTTCTACATGCATCTTAAATGTCATTTCCTTAAGAAGCCTCTCCCGGCTCCTCAACCTGCCTTTGTCTGATGTTCTCAGAGCACCCTTTCCGTCACATTTCTCACCAAAATCCGTAACTGAATGAGTGAAGGTTACGGATCTGCTCCTCTCCTTGACAGAAAGAGCCTCAAGAAACAAACCACGTCTGTTTCATTCCACGGAGAACATGCCGAGCCTGGGGAAGAGCCTGATCTACGGCATGTGGCCCATAAGCACTGAAAAGAATAGTAAATGAATAAGCGAAGGAGGCATATTAATGGAGCAATGTGGAGACAACCTCCCAGCAGTTTTCAAGTAAGTATTTTAAAATGAAAATTTTAAAAAAAAACCCACATTCTCTCTGTTGACCAAATATTTTACTTTCTCCAAGGAATTAATCAGTACCAAAAAGTATATTTTTGTGTTCATTGTCAATACACATCACTTGAATATAAGTCCCTTGAAGGCAGAGACTCATGATCTAAGAATAGGGAGAAGCACAGAGCACAGCCTCTCTCTCACCTGGATGTTTAAAGTATTGTAAGTCCAGCTACCCTGCTCAGTTTTGAACCTTGCTGTGGGCAGGGACCATGTCTGACCTGGCCTGCACGGATGTCCCCACCACGTTGTCAGTGACTTAACATGAGGCAGGTGCTCCCTGATTACTAGATCTCAGCTGCAATCATCTGAGTGGGGATTCTATTTCAGGCGGGACAGTCTGCAGAAGGCTAGAAGTCGCTTTTTTTTACAAGTGGCAGAGAGAAAAGATGAGGGTGGGCAAATAGCAAAGAATGTGTGGCATGCATGTTACAACAGTTGCCTGTGGGATGATTTAGAGGATCTCCCTGTTTGAAAAAAGACAAGAGCAGAAGGCTGGGAGCAAAGGATAAAAGCACAGAGGAAGAAGAGATGAGAAGGGTATCAAGCGGGAGAGGCACAGAACAGGGCAGGTCAAGTGTTGGTAAGAGGAGATGAGATGCAGGGAACAGGGAATGGCCAAGGCCTCCTAGGTCACAACGTCACTGTGAAGAGTGCGTCTCTGGGAGCAGAGTAGAGGCTGAAAGGACTTGACGGGCCCAACCATAAGCAACTCACAGTGCTCTTTTTCTTTTGGAATTTTTCAACCACAAGAGAAGCTGCACTACAGGTGCGATGGCTGCCTCTGCCTTCCTTGGGAACAGCAATAGGCTCAGTCAATAACAAATATGCAGGGGGTGCCAAAAAATGTATACACATTTTGAGTGATGTGATTATGTCTTACTTTCAGTTCTCTGTAATCAGGAGTCTGGACGCTGATGGGAACCACTTTGAGCACCTCGTGTCATTGCCGAAGTCAGATGTGGCTTGTCTTCATCTTTTGTTATCGGTATATATTGCATATTGCAGTTTTAATACAGTTTTGCTTTCCTTTCTTAAAATGCGTATACATTTTTTGAAACCCAGTGTTTGTGTTTGTGTGTGTGTGTGTGTGTGTGTGTGTGTGTGTGTGTGTGTGTGTGTGAATACTTTTCTAAGTCTCTTTGCAGCAAAGTGGCCAGTGGCATTTAAGGCAAAGTGGCTGGGTAGGAATGACAGTGGATACTTAAACATGAACCAAATCAAGTGGGAGGCATGCCTGTTACTCTTCCTTACCCCTTCCTCGTCCTTTGTGATTCGCATAAAGACTGGACTCCCACCGACATAACGGACCATGAGGCTGCCTTCAGAATAGAATCTATATGCTAAGCAAGGCTAGGGATGATAAAAGGAGTCCAGGCCTCTGATAGCCTAGGAGTCGCTCTGTTAGCCTTGGACCTGATTTAGGTACATTATGATAAAAGCCTATGGTTTAGGTCACTGTTGTTTGGGTTTTCATAAACGCAGCCATAGCTGAGTCTAACAGATGTGAGTCAAATCTGGTTCACATCCCATTCTTGATGCAAGATTACTTTCACAGCAGTGAAAAAGGACAGGCAATAGTGTCCAGTCGAGTCAACTGTGGTTATACCGTGTGCAGGGGCCTCGCGATTCCAGATCCCTGGTTTCTTCCTCTGTTAGTCATAGCTAATAATTACCATATAAGGCTTTTATAAGGATTAGATCAAAGTATAGAACGGACCTTGCCCAAATTAGTAGCTCAATAGTTATTGTAAGTAGACAAATTTCACTTTTCAAATTTATTCAGTCAATATTTGAAACATTTATTTGGATGTGAAGCAGACAGAACATAGGATTATGATGTCAAATAAGGCAGATGGATCTTGGCCAGATCTTTGAAGCATGCTATGGGCAGTTGGTAGACTGAGAGGAAAGAAGCAGATAGTCAAAACATAACTTTTGTATTTTAATACAATTTCATATTTGCAAACTTAGTCCTAAAACCAAGCTGTTGCCTCCATTCCCCACTTCTCAACAACTCTTCTTGCTGTGGCCCTAGATGTACCCACATCTCATTCATTACAGTTTTCTCTGATGCTCTCTTTAACCCGTGCGTTCACAACTTGCATTGTTCATGCTTTGGAGCTGATAACCCTTTGTTATGTGGTGTTGGAGTGGGGGTGGTGTAGCTCCCCTGTACATAATAAGATGTTTGACAGCAACCGGGCTCGGTGGCTCAACCTGTCATCCCGCGCCTTTGGGAGGTTGAGGTGTGTGGATTGCCTGAGCCCGTGGGTTCGAGACCCGCCTGGGCAGCGAGACCTCATCTCTACAATAAATCAAAAAATCAGCTGGGCATGGTAGCGCATGCCTGTAATTCCGACTACTTGGAAGGCTGAGGTGGAAGGGTCGCCGGAGCCCAGCAGGTCGAGGCTGCGGTGGCCGGGAGCGGCCACTGCACTCCAGTCTGGGCGACAGAGTGAGACTCCAACTCAAAAAAAAAGATGTTTGACAGCATCTCTGGCCTCTTCCCACTAGATGCCAATAGCACCTTCCCCCACGATCATGTCAATGAAATACACCTTCACACATTGCCAAACGTTCCCCTGGGAATCAACACAGGGAGATTCAAACTGTCTAAACGCAGAGGAATTTCACACTGGAGTCATGTGTTCTGCACTGAAGACTAAGCTTCACTGAGGAATAGCCCCGGCTTGCAGAATGCTTACTCCAAGAGACCAATCCTTCCCTCACACCCTCTACAGATGCCTTCCCTGGGCATGTTGTTTTGCCACGGAGTAATCTTCCACCATTGTCATTGAGCATGAGCTCAAATCCCCACAAAACCTGGTCGGGTTCACCTCATTCCCTCTCCTCACTCTCAACTCCTCTCCAGCTACCATGACCCACTTTCGGCTCCTGGATGGTGCCAAGTTCCTCTCCTTCCCCAGAATTCCCTCACTCCCCTTTAGCTATGTGACCTCACCTGCACCTCCTCCCTTGGGAATCTAACTCTTACGCCCTCCTCCAGATAACATTAGGACTCCCTGTCATAAGATCTCCCAGTGTTCAGTGTTTCCATTTCATAACACTTCTAATCATTGGAATTAATGTCTTAAAGAATATTTGCTTCAAGTTCAGCTACCCTGCTCAGTTTTGAACCTTGCTGTGGGCAGGGACCATGTCTGACCTGGCCTGTGTGGGTATCCCCAACACATATCCCCAACATGTTGTCAATGACTTGGCATAAAACATTATTTAAAAAATAATTTAAAAAAAAAAACTAATTTCATGAACAAAAAAAATAAAAACAAATGCTTTTGTAGGAGATAAAGAACTTAAGAACTTATGCCATGTCTTACCTTATATATATATATATATATTTTAAGTTGGAGTCTCACTCTGTCGCCCAGACTGGAGTTCAGTGGCCGCTCCCGGCCACCGCAGCCTCGACCTGCTGGGCTCTGGCGATCCTTCCGCTTCAGCCTTCCAAGTAGCTGGAACTACAGGCATGCGCTATTACGCCCGGCTAATTTTTTGATTTATTGTAGAGATGAGGTCTCGCCAAGTTGCCCAGGCAGGTCTTGAACCCGCGGGCTCAGGCAATCCACTCACCTCAGCCTCCCAAGGCGCAGGATTACAGGCTGAGCCACCGAGCCCAGCTACCCTATATCTTTTTAAAGGATTCTTGCATGTCAGAGAGAGATCTGAGTATCTGCAAAGCTGGCAGTTTCCAATATTCTGTCTGTCAGCTCCTTCTCTCTCTCTCTCTCTCTCTCTCTCTCTCTCTCTGTCTCTGAGTTGAATTGATGAGAAAAGAACAGAGACAGGAACACATCTGTCATTCCTGGAAACATCACAGCTTGGTGCAGGTTTTGGAAGCTTCTGGAAGTAAGCTGAACCTAAAATGTACAATACATTCACTTTCAATGTTCATCATTTTGTTTCTCTCTAAACTGGAATGTGTAAAAAGACTTCAGTGCTCAGGAGTATTATTTGAGAGTTGATATTTTTCAAGAACTCTACAATGTTCAGTCAAAAAGATGGAGCAAGATCCTTCTAAGGAAGTCTTTGTGAAGTTTCAGTTTCAAAACAGAGTCTGAAAACTGGGAGACTCAAGGCTATTTCCAGCCAACAGGGTGTTTTGTGGGTGTTTGGTTTAATCAGATTGAGACTGTCTGGAGAATATTAAGTCAGTTACCAACATTAAAAATTCAGAAGATATCACATGATAACCTAGATTTCCAGCTTTTCATGGGAAATCAGAAGATCCAACAATACTAAGACTCTCTTCTCTTAGGCTAACCTTGGATGGACCAAAGTCCAACCGTTGCCTTTTAACACAGCTGGTATACCAGTTCTCCCTTCCAAACCATTGAGTTTGTTTATGTCACTACCTGGCCCTTACAGACTTGTAACTTTTCAACCTCCATTTTCTTCCTTGTCTCATTCTCCTCCTTTTGAGAAGTACATGTTGCTAATATTTATCTCTGATACTAAAAACCATGTAAGTCTGAATTCACATTGGCTGTATCACAGAATTATAAAGGATTTACCCATGCTGAGTAACTGGGTCCAACCTCCTACTCCTTAGATCTGTTGCTGTCCACTGTGGCAGCCACTAGCCATATGCAGTTATTTAAATATGAATTAATTAAAGTAGAAGAATATTAAATACAATTAAAATTCCATTTTTAGCCACAATAATGTTTCAGGAAAATGACTACATTCACTATAGGCTACCATATTGAAAATCTCAGACAGAAAACATTTCCCTTTTAGCAGAAAGTTCTATTGGACAGTGTTGTTCTAGAATAATTCTGATAAATAAAGGAATTAGGAGAAAGAAGAGCATGTATAGTTTTGGAGGTTTTACTTGTTGCTGTGGTTAAAGAACTTATTTGGTGATAGGGTCTTTACAGAGGTAACTAAATGGAAGTTTTGTCATTAGAATGGGCACTAATTCAAAATGATGGATATCCTTACACAAAGGGGGAATTTGGACACAGAGACATGCATAGAGAGAAGATCATAAGAGGCACAGGGAGAAGAAATTTATCTACAAAGGAAAGAGAGAGGCCTGAAACAGGTCCTTCTTCACAGCCCTCAGAGGGAACCAGCCCTACTGACACCTTGATGTTGGACTTTCAGCATCCAGAGCTGTGAGACAAACTTATTTTGCTATTTTACCAAAAGAGGTCAAGTCACTCAGTGTGTAATACTTTACTACTTTGCTAAAACAGCCTCAGCAAATGAATACAGTCATTGTTCATTCATTTGTTGAATACAACAATGGGTATCAAATACTTATTCTGTATTATAGTGGCATTTTTAAGAAATAACCAGGTAATTTGATCTTTCCTCCAAGAAATGTATTGACTAGGAGGAGTGAAAAAAATGTGTTGAATATATTAAATGCATTTAAATAAGTAAAACTAAAATGAAAAGTGATAAATTCTTTGAGAAAGTCTGCCTTACTCCTTAAAATTAACTAGAGGAATTAAAGGAATATCAGTTCTCCCAAACTCCCCTGCAGGAGTACATTACAATGAGAGTTCAATATCAAGCCTTTACAAGTAAATGGGGGACAATTTGTCATTTGTTTTAGTGAAAAAATCAGAAAATAGTAATGTACTTTTTTTCATATCTCAATCTTCCACCTTGGTCTTAAGCCTGGGGACCTCATTGTCCTAACATGCCCCTACTTGGTTGATACAACTGGTGACAGACGTGACATCAGTGACCTCACACAGTCCTCAACCTGGCTGCTAGCAGGCTACTATCACTAATGTTTATTCTTGTCAAGACTCAAAAAATCAAGTGGAATCTTCACAGATCATCCCATTAGTAGCATAAGCACTGCAAAGGTAAAATTTTTTCGATTCCTCTGTCCTCCAAATCCTCTATCAAAAGAGTGAGACATCTTCACTAGCCCCTCTCCATCAAGGTCATTTCCCCAAAATCAGGGGTTCATTTCTCATTATCTCACTTACACCTGAGACCAACTGTTTAGAACTAGGGACTCATCATCATCGGCTCATTTCATCTAGAAAGATGATTCATGTTATTATGAGAGTCTGAACTTTCATAGTATGACACTCATTTCCTTTACTTTTCCCCTCAAACTCCCAGACATAATCCCAAATAATAATGTCACTTGCACAATTAAAGTCCTTATGTCCTGCTCAGTCTCTCATTGTGGGCAGGAACCAAATCTGCAGTGGTCTGCGTATATCTTTAGCACAAAACCCAACCAGTAGGTGCTCAGTGAATATTAAATTGCTGCCATAGTTAATTTTATGAACCCAAACATTTCAATGTGAGAATTTTTCATTATTGATAAATTCATTTTATAGACTACAAAAGGACTATGCTATTTAAGAAGATGGACAAAATGTTCTTTAAAAGCTCTGTAGAGGAGATGGTATGTAAGCAGAATCTTTAAGGATGAAGAGATTTTATCTACATGGAATAGGAAGGAACCAATGATACAGAACAGCATAAACAAAGCCTTGGAGGCAGGAATGTATGAAAAGCAATTATAGTAAATAAAGTTGGAATGATGACTTGTAGAACAAATTGGGAAGGAACTTTTGATTTTGCTCTTTTTCTTTTTCCCAATAAGTAATGAGGAGGTATTGAAAAATGTTGAGAAAGGGATTTTTGTGCTCAAAGCTGTTTTAAAAGAAAATTAATTGGGCACTAGTGCTTGAGATTGAAGTAGGGAAAACTGGAATCAGGGATAACGAGTATAAGAGAAGGATGTTCTTATGCCTCTCTGTTTATATATTACTTTTTTAAAACAGATGCTATGGTTATTGTGTTGTATTGACATATTCATCTTTCATATTAGAGAAAGCTGGCTATTACAGTATAAGAACAATGTTTTGTGTCAATTTTGTGTTTTGTGCTTATATCACTTCTGTTTAATATTTTTAAATATCTTTGAAAATTTCCATCCTGTGTTGTACAAAGATTTTGCTCACTTTTCTGGCAACAGAAGTGGTGGTGAGAATGTCAATCAAAAAGGGGAGAAAAATTTTGTTTTCTTGGTTTAGCTTGGTAGTTCTTGGCCTTCACTGCACTTTAAAGTCACCTAGAGATATGTTTAAAGACCTGCAATGCCTCAAGCCATACTGTGGATCAATTAAATTAAAGTCTTAGGAAGTGGAAGCCAGGCATGATGTTTGCCAAAGTTCTAGTAATTCCAAAAGCAACATACACTGAGAATCACTGATCCAGATTCACCCTTTCCCTTTATCTGGAAAGTCTCCATCAAGAGATAAACCTTGACAAGCCGGTTTTGCTAAACAGAGAGTCATGCTGTTTTTCTTATGGCTAAAAGTCTATTACCTTCATGAGAGAAAAAATTAGGTTCTGAAATTGGGTAACAGTGGTAGCAAAGAGAGAAAATTACATGAGTGATATCACAGAGGAAGAATCAATCAAAAAGAATGAGCTGCAGCAGTGGGAAAAGAAGGAGGTTGAATCCAAGTTAGCAAGGAGCAGGAGAGCCCGCTGACTGGCTCCAGCGGGGAACTATTAACAAACCAGGGAGAAGGATGGAGAACAGGTTTTGTAGGGAAAAGAGGGGCTCAGCATTGAACAAATTGAGTTAGCAGTGTCAGCAGAACATTAGATGGGGATGTCACATAAGAATTAGATCTATATGATTGAAGCTTTGGAAAGAGGCCATGCTGGGCAAATAGATTTGGGAATCAACCACATCGAGGTTAGTGAAAGTAGCAGAATAAGCCACTAAAGGGAAGGCCCTCGAAAAAGAAGAAAAACAACCAAAAAGAAATGACCCGTCCATACTTTCGTCGCCTCAGTCACCAAAGATCGTGGCTTCTCCTCCGTTTCTTAGCGTTTTGTGACATTTCTCATGTCACATTGATGCTATAATATATTCACATCTCTGTCTCCATCGCCATGCTTGTCCAGGGCACGGCCATGAACTCTTCATCTTTATATTCATATTCACTGGCATGGAACCAATGCACAGCACAGAGGGGGTCACTGCCAATGAATGAACGTAAAAGTGAATGAACTGAAACTACATACACCCAGGGAGGGAGCCACAGGCACATAGCATGGCAGCATCCCCAGGCCCACCGGATAGGTCCCTGCCATCCCTCACATCTGGGCTACCAAACTCTGCTAAAACCTCCCGGGGTCACTGCAACAAATGATATGAAACCAGAAATATATCCAGTGCTCGTTGGGCACCTGTTACTATGCTGGGCAAAATGGATAATACTAAATTTTTAAAGGACATGGCCCTTGACTTTAAAGTACGATCAAGCAGAGGAGAGAAACTGCCTCCTCTCTGATGCCTTTCCTGACTGCCAGGCAGACCAAGGCACTCTTGCTGTACAGCCTTAAGATTGTGCATATATTAGCCAGCATCACAGATAGAATGTTCCTCAAAAGAAATAACTGTATTGTTCATCTTTATACGAAAGGGACCCCCCTAAAGGGAATTATTTTTTGGAAAGCAGGCCCCTTGTAGCACAGGCTTTCAGTGCTAGGTAAGTGTTCTGGGAACCCATTGGCATCAAGGTACCAGCTAATGTTGTGAGAGACTGTGTTCAACTTCGGTGATTTTTTTTTTTTTTGAGATTCTTTCAGTGAGTTTACCCATTTCATGATGGATGATTTACATAAACAACTGACCCACACCCCACTGGGTGTTCAGCAGTTTTTGACCCAAACTGGCCTGACTCCCATGCCCCACCCTCTCTATTCACCCAATCTCTCCCTGCAGGTTTTTTTTTATTTCCCCAGATGAAAAAAAGTCCTCAGAGGGAAATGTTTTGCCAATGTGGAAGAAGTAAAACAAAGAAACAGCAAGAGTACCCTCACAATTGATGAGTTCAAAAAACGGTTTTCAGCAATGGAAAAGACGTCTCAATGGATGTATTGCATCAAACAGTGAGTACTTTGAAGATGACTGAAGTTTAAACATGTAAGAATGGATACATAATTTTTTAAATAAGTAAATCCCATTTTGGGGGGGTCATTCTTCGTACCACAATGTCCAATACATCCATGCTGAACTACCTTTTGTACTTTTAAATGTTATTTATTTGTCTGTTTCAAGATATTTGTGTATGCTATCTACCTAAATACCAACACTCAATTTCATCTGGCAAGGATCTATCCTATCTTAAATATTGCAGCTTAAGTGTCACTTCCTTCAGGAAGCCTTCCCAGACTTCAGGTCGGGGCTAACTGGCTCTTCAAAATGATCTATGGTTCATAGTTCTTGCCTGTGAAAAAACATATTATAATGGCCTGCATTTTGCACAGTTTTTCCACGCATGTACATTGGATCATAAACATCTTTAAAATGAAGATTATAGCTTAGCTTTCATGATCTCTCTGGAACCTAATATAATGCCTGTAATATACTGAACTTCCAGTAGAGGTTGAAAGAATGAATGAATTAATGAACGAATGAATGAACCAATGAATAAATAAAGTAGGCATTCAACATGGTGCTGAATAAACTGAATTTACTGTTAAGCAGAAATTTAAAAATGTAGCCAGAGAAAAACATGTGGTTGGGTGAATGTGTGTGATAGCTACACCATGTGTAGAGATTACGTGTAAAAGAGTATAGAAATAGGGTTGATATACATATATATGTGAAGTTATATAAATGAAACCCAAATCCTTACATGAAGCCAATTACACACTTGAATTTTGTATACAGGAAAGACAATAACTTTTGGGGTGTTGGTTATCTGTGCAGTCTAACATAAATTCAGTGCTGAAGAAAGAGTTATTAAGTGAATAAATGAAGTCCAACTAGCTATACAAAGTATTCCAAAGGATCTCAATAGTTGTCAACACAGATTTAATCTCTTTTAGATACTTCAGACTCATTTTTTCGTGGTCGCAGTCAACAATATTATTTTTTTCTGAGACATCATTTAATTAATCTAATGACCAAATTATTGAAAGAGCAATAGTTATCTATATGTCAACAAAATTTGAGAAATTATAAGCAACTTCTTTTTAAAAATGAATCTAGAATGTGCGTACAATTTGTATGTTTTATTAATTGTATTAATTTCAAAATATGTTTTAATAATGCATGTTATGAAATTCTATGTTTAACTTCAAAATGTCAATTAAATTAATTCTCAAAGATTAGTATAATTTTGTCTAGTTACCATCTACTTATGCATATCATTGTCAAACTTTGTAAATCTATAATGGTAGTATGAATGTGTCAACTTGCTTGTTTACTGCTTCAAGATCAACTGGAAAACACAGTATATTGGATCGTCACCAACCACACTTAGTTGTGAGATAGATAGATAGATAGATAGATAGATAGATAGATAGATAGATAGACAGACATACAGATGGATGAGAAAGAGACATATATAAATACAATTCATTAACTACCTCCCATGGATGAGATTCTGTGTTATGTGTTTTATATATATAAAGCTAATTCATTCTCCACCTTCATGCTACAAAAGAATATTATTATTCTTCTCATATTATTGACTGGAATGCTAGGCTCAAAGATTGATTAATTTACAAAAGATTACTAAATAAGTAGGCAGCAGAATCATGCTTGAGCCCACTATTATCTGACTCCAGAACTTTGGAGCTTTCTGTATTTTACTGCTATGTTGTCTTTTAAAACTCAAAATCAATTATTGTTGGGACCCAGGCACATTCCCTCACCCTGAACCCTGCTGTTCTTATCAAACAAATGATAGGGCTGCAGACCCACCCAGGTGCTGAAACCTCCAATCTGGCTTCTATGTTAATTTGTAACTAGCTGCACCAAGTAGCCCTTGATGGGCTGATGACTCTGCTATCGCACCTGGCCATGTAAAGGATGACATATGCAAATAAGAATTGACCTTGGAGACAGGTTACTACTGATCCACATCAGTCACAAAAAAGATGAATTAAAGTGATGGCTGAATCAACTTGATTCGGGTCTTAGCCATTAGAAATATCTTAATGGATTCTTTAACTCAGGGCCTAAAAAAATCAGCAGAAGGGTTGGTTAAAAAAAAAATCAGACTGGCCCAATAGTAGGCTGGTCCGATGGTAGTGGGTTATCAGAAGTTATTAACATCAGTATCACTAAAGTTGGTATACAACCTCCCATTGCTAAATTTGGTTAAAAAGAAAATTCATACCCCTACCATTACCCCACCACACACACATACACACACACACACACAGTTACTTTTAGAAAAATTATGTGTATGTGTGTGTATGTATATATACACATAAATGTGTAGAGTTACATTTGCATAAAGTTATATATAAAACGAAACCCAAGTACTTACATGCATTCAGTTACACACCTGAATTTTTTATGCAGGAAGGACAAAAGCTCCCTGGATGTTTGTTTGGTATCTGTGCAGTATGGCATAAATTTGGTGCTGAAGACACAGTTATTAAATGAATAAATGAAGTCCAAATGCAGCGTGAGCTCTCTCAATCCTCCTCACTTGACATTATGAGAATCTTCAGCCAACAGTTGTTGACAAAGTTTCTCTGTTAATTCCTATTCCAGATTCTCCTTCTGTTGTTTCTGGTTCTGCCTCCTCCTCTGCTTGGGTTCTCCATCCGCACCATTCTCGGCTCACATCAATACACTTTGGACCACTTCTTGTATGACAGCTTATTGCAGAGAGTTCTCAGACTGCCTCTCTGCAATCATTCAGTGTTCAGCCATTAAGCTCAAAGGTCATCTGCTCTGAACCAAACAGTCTTTGTTCTATTTTCCCAGTTCTTACTATTTTCAACTACTAATAGCATTGACCCAAACTCCTACAAATGTCCAGGCTGTTACTATCCTCCAATGACAAAAGACTCTACTAACACATTTCTGCCTAATACCTACTGCTAAGTTTCTGTGTGTGTTCAAGAACACCATACGTGGAGTGAAAAGAGTGCGGGACTTAGAGTTGGAAGTTTCAGTGTAGATTCCAAATTCTCCCATTTATTAACAATAGATCTTTAACCAGATTACTTCACCCACCTAATCTCCAGTCAACCCTTCTTTAGAAAAGGATTATTGTGAGATTAAGGAGGGTAGCACACGTGGAAGGCCCCAGATCAGACCCTTACAAACATTGCGTACTCAGTAAATGCTCTATTTTTGCTTGAACCTACAAAATGAAATCTTCCTCACGGACAAAGAAAGATTTTGCAAATCTCCATGGCTTTAGGAAGAAAAGGAGCAACTTCCATACTGAATGCAGGTACAGTACTTGGAATTTTCTGAGATGATCTTCCTTCTACGGTCCTCACATGTATACCACAATTAAAGTCACCTCAGCCACAATGTTGAAATTTAAAACCAACTACTCGCTCCCTTGCTAGGTGTAGCACAGTTAGCTTCAAAACTGAAAGAGCTTGCAATGCAAGGTTCTTTATTCCAAAGCAGTCACCCAGAGGTCCAGCAGGAAAAGACACTGGTTTATTAGAACTTACAGGAGGCACCGATGGCGGCCAGTCAGTGAAGAATGAATTTGCACTTCGGGGCAGTGCAGTCAACAGTTTGAAAGGCAAACAAGTCAATGAATCAAATTCCTATCCACTGTTTACAATGACATTGATTCCATATGATGACCACATTACTGTCAGCTTTGCTTGGTCACTTGCATTCCATGACTCTTTATTGACATCTAGAGCCCAGCCTTGGCCAGAGGCCTCTCTCCTAAGGGAAGAGGCGCAGGGAAATAGTCTATGTCTCAACAATTCCCTACACTAGGGCTTCTTCTTAACTGTTCCTTGCTTCCATGATCACACTGTAGAATACTCCAATTTGAATTACAATGAGACATGTCTTCAGTAAACAACGGCCACAACACAAAGATTTGTTTATATGACATTGAAACAGGCAAGAGTTTCTTCCCTCTGAATCAAACTGGAGTTGAGCAAGGAATGCTTGTTAGGAACAACCAGACTGACAGGTTTGCTCTGCCTGGTAACTACCTGAAAAGATTCCAAAAGGAGGAGTGGAAAATCCAAGGCTGTCACAGGCAGGTGAAGCCGTGAGCAAGGATGGAGCCAGCGTGCTACATGAATAATGGATCACTTGGTCACAGCTGGCTAAGGGTGTCAGTTCCACTCCTGTGGCAAAATCGCTGATTGTAAATTTTTTTTTTCTCAAGAACTAAGTTAACAGAGCAAAGAGAAATGCCAGCGGGTATGTGATTTGCCATTACGAAAAATCTCTTTCTGCTGAGCAGCCTTGTCATTTCATTAGAGAGAATTTGGGGGAAGGTCATTTTGATATGCAATAGTACTCTGTTGGCATGAAATCCTGGACACATAGGAGGGTCACTGGGAGGAAGAGGTACAGGATTTTAATAAAGGATCTGGGTTCAGATCCAGACTTTGCCACTAACTCGTTGCTCAACCTGGATACAGTGACATAGCCTAGACACACCTCAATTTTTGTCATCACTAAAATGCCATCAATATAATGACTTTAGGGACTGGGTGTGGTGGCTCACACCTGTAATCTCAGCACCTTGAGAAGTCCAGAGTAGGGGGATCCCTTGAGCTCAAGAGTTCGAAATCAACCTGAGCAATACAGCGAGACCTCGTCTCTACAAAAATAAAAAAATTAGCCAGGTGTGGTGGTGTGCACTTATAGTCCTAGCTATTTGGGAGACTGGGGTGGGAGAATCACCTGAGCCCTGGAGGTCAAGGCTGCAGTGAACTGTGATTGCACCACTGCAACTTGGGAGACGGTGAGACCCCGACTCAAGTAATAAGAATAAGAATGGCTTTTGGAAGCACTGTGATAAGGATTAAATGGAAACATTTTTTGTTACCGTGGAACTTATTTGTCATTTTAGCAGATATTAGCCTCTTCTTCCAGTCCTATACTTGTGCCAATACAGTTCTACAAAGATCAGGAATCCAGAGACAGGTGCATCGCATCCTGGCTCTGATTCTCATGCCCTGAAGCTTGAATATTAAGCAGGCATTAAGCACAGAATCTCTCTCAGGCTTAGTGCCTTCACTTGTATCCTGGAGATTACAATCACAATCACTGCTGTTCCTACTTCACAGAATAATTGTAAGGCTCAAGTCAGATAATGATTGTGAACATGCTAGAAAGAGGTAAGTAACTTCCTATAGTTTTCTCTCTTCCTTGAGAAAGACCACACATGTCCAAGCCACAATAACGCCTTTTCATCCCTTTTGTTTATATTCCCCAATATCTTGAAGTTTCTAAGTCCCAAGATTACCCAACATAACTTTTTAGAAGGGTATAAGTTCAAACGTCATTAACAATTCTGACATCTATAGTCAAGTTGAGTTCCAAATGGGACCTTTCCAGGTTGGAAAGGATAGCAGAAGATGAAGCGTTCACCTGAAGACTATCCAAATGATACTGTAGAGTATTTTAACATCCATCTCCTCGGCATGTCCATTTGTTATCCTCTTTCCTGTTTTTTTTTTTTTTTGAGTTGGAGTCTCACTCTGCCGCCCAGACTGGAGTGCAGTGGCCGCTCCCGGGCACCGCAGCCTCGATCTGCTCGGCTCCGGCGATCCTTCTGCCTCAGCCTTCCAAGTAGTTGGAACTAGAGGCCCGTGCTACCAGGCCCGGCTAGTTTTTGATTTATTGGAGAGATGAGGTCTCGCCAAGTTGCCCAGGCGGGTCTTAAACCCGCGAGTTCAGGCAATTCACTCACCTCGGCCTCCCAAGGCATGAGATTACAGGCTGAGCCACCGAGCCCAGTCCCCCCCACTTTTTTTAGTGAGAAAGCAGGATTTATTGAGAAGACCGAAAAGCTCCCACAGTAGGAGGGGACCCAAAGGGGTTGTCCTATCCTCTTCACAGATGACTAAAACAAGGTTAAGAAAGTATTATTGATGTCCCCAAGGTCACGGGTTGTTAAATCATGGTTTTAAGATTTGATACCTCTATAACTTTGCTTGTTTATTTAAAAACTTACGTTTTATCCCAAAGAATACAGCTCTTCATTCGACTAGGAGGATAGAAATGGTGAGAATACGCCAGGGGATGGAGCTGATGTCAGAGCCTGAAGTAACACAGCGGAAGAAGGCACAGGATTGAGCTCAGACTAGCCGAGCAAATTCCTGAGGAGGAAGGCATATGCCATGAGGTAGAACCAACTGGCAGCAAAGCTTACTTTTCATCTAGCCATGGCTGGATTGGTATATGCTCAACTTTTCTTCTGACACAACCACGTCTTGCTCTATTACAATGTCTTGATCAATTCAGGCTGCTATTAAAAAAAAGTACAAGGGTCCCCTTCCACTGTGGGAGCTTTTCTGTCCTCTTAATAAATCCTGCTTTCTCTCTCTCTCTCTCTCTCTCTCTCTCTCTCACACACACACACACAAAAGTATACAGACTCATGGCTCACAAGGTCCGAAAATTATGTTCCCAAACTTATGCTAGAGGAAAGTGCTATGTACCTCACTGCTGAATATCACTACAGTCACCTTCAAAGTACTCCCTTTGAGAAGCTGTGCACCGATGCCAGCACCTAGTGCAACTGTCAAAGCAATTTTGTGTCTTCAATTTTGTGTTGTATTACCTGTGATGTCTTTAATGTCATCAAATGCCTTCCTTTCCTTTATCTTTGGGTAAAGAAAAAAGTCATTGGGGGCCAGATCCGGTGAGTAGGGAGGGTGTACCAATACAGCTATTTGTACAGTGCTGCCAAAGTAAGCACACAGTGACAAGTTCGTGAACTTGATTGTCAGATCTCAGCAAATAATGACTATAGCTCTGATGACCATTCCAAAAAAAGAGTTCCATGAACCTAATTGTCATATAAATAACAGACATCTTTTTCCACAGTTCTGGAGTCTGGAAGGCTGAGATCAGATTGCAAAGATGGTCAGGCTCTGGTGAAGGTCTTCTTCGAGATTGAAGACTACCAACTCCTTGTAATCTTAGACAGCCAAAGTAGGACTAGTTATATCTCAGGCCTCTTCTTATGAGGGCCTTAGTTCCATTCTTGAGGGTTCCACCTTCATGAATGAATTGCCTCCCCAAGTCCCCACCTCCTCATCACATTGGGATTAAGGTTTTAAAATAGGAATCTGTGGGGCACAAACATTCAGTTCAAGTCCATAGCAGAATTCCACGAGTTACTCCCTAGGTATCCACGGATCTACCGTCTGCCCAGAGTCAGACTACCTCTTACCTTCAGAGAAACAAGAGACACAACATATGTACTTAGGGTTATAGAGAATATGAGTTCTCTGAAAGGAATATTTTTCAAATCAGTTGTTTTGACAGATTTTGACCCTGCAAATAAAAGTCCTTCAAGAATGAGAGATTCCTGGTTCCAGATGATTTTCTTATTTATCCGTAAACCAAATACCTTCAGGCTTCATCAGCCTATGGACTCAAATTTAAATCTAAATTTTGTTAGCTCAATTGCCCCTACTTTTATAAGTTCATGACACTATTGTTGCCTTCAAGTATTCTCTCTCCAGCCCCTTGGTTCGTGTGAGTCTCCAAGGTCAACTTCCATGCCACCTTGGGCCCTCACTAAAGTATCTGGAGTGTTGCCAGGGCTCCTTGGACTCACTTCTATGTGCAGGGTTATGCCACAGCTACTGCTACTCAGACAATGCTGCTCACTTTCTCCTCTTGGTAAGAAAATGCCTCTCACTCCCATGTTACCCTTTCCAAAGGGGATCCCCTCAGTAGGGTTGCTCAGATTCCCAGAATGACTTGCGATCATTTTCTCCCCAGACCCAACTACCTTCCTGCCTTGGCTCCTACACGGTCACTGCACCAAACCCAGCAGCAAGACTTCCACTCCCTTCTAATGGTTGAGCTGAACTGCTAAATCATTAACGTTGCTCCATACGCATCAAACAGTTTTTCCTGGCTGATCAACATTTTTTGATTCAAATTTGGCTTTTATTGTTATACTCAATTGCTTTTTTAAAATTTCTCTCTCTCTGACTGACACCCAATATACAGACAGAATTATCTCTCAGAATGTCCTTGTCCCATATACAAATGAATTCTTAGGATAATGACCTAGGGCCACTCACCAGACAGAACTATAGCTTACCTTCATTTCTAAGCAACAATAAATGAACATGTCACCTATTTTAATGCAAGAAATAGTTCCAAATTATAATAATTTATGATTTATCTCAAGGCTGGCATCTTTCAAAAATTATCCCCCATAACACAAATTCTTGCTAATGCTTCTCCTCTTAACCTCTAAAAGTATTAAAATTCAACAACGTTTAACAGGTGCCAATTTTGTGCCAATATTTGCATTAGCACAGTCATATATATGCCCCGTTGAACTTTCAGGATAACTCTGTGTGTAGTCACTTAGGAAGTAAGACCTTCTTTCTCTGTTACTTAAATCCAGGAATCTTCTAGGCCACTGTTTTGGCTTCCACTAAATGAGTGTACCTCAACAATGTGGAGATATAAATATTTGATTTTTTTCTTTTTTAGTTATGGTGTCTTTTCTTTTCAAGACATTGTAAATTTACCTGATACTTCTGTTTGGTCTTGTATTGGTGCAAAACAAATTACCACAACACATTGTGGTTGAAAACAGTAACCATTCTATTACCTCTCTCAATTTTGTGGAGCAGGAATTCAGGCAGAATTCAACTGGGAGGTTGTTCTTCTCAATGGATGCTGACTACAATTTTTGACCAAGTGTATTCACTTGGTGGACAGGCTGCTCTGGAGAGTTCAAGAGGTTTTACTCATGTGGTTGGTACCTTAGCAGAGATGGCTAGAAGACTGGGAGACTCAGCTGGGGCTGTCAACCAGTTCACCTGCAATTGAATTCCCCAGCATGGTGGGCTTAGGATGTCGGACCTCAAGCATGGTAGCTAGAGTTCTCAAAGAGGATGTTCCAAGAGACCAAAAGTAGAAGCTGCTAGTTTCATAAATTGGCATAGCATCACTTATGCCATGTTTTATTGTTCAAAGCAATGACAGAGCCTGCCTGTGTTCAAGGAGAGACAACAGAGACCCTACCACTCAATGGGAGGCGTGCCAAGGAAATCATAGTCATTCTTAATGCACCACAGCTTCTTCCAGATTTTCTAAATACATACTCAATAAATGTACGTGGAAAGAGATAATAATTATATTTTAATAGCTACCATTTTTAGTGCCTCCAGATGGCCAAGCTTACTCTAAGGCAGATTTTCTCAACCTCAGCACCATTAACACTTTGAGCTAGATAATTATTTGTTGTAAGGAGTTGTCTTGTGTATTGTAGGGTGTTTGGCAGCATCCCTGGCCTCTACCTGCTAGATGCCATAACACAGTCTCTAGCTACGAAAATAAAAAATGTCACATGAAAATGTGCTCAGCCTCACTCATCATCAGAGAAATGCAAATCAAAACCACATTGGGATACCACCTAAACCCTGTAAGAATAGCCATCATTAATAAAACAAACAACAGATGCTGGTGAGGATGTGGAGAAAAAGGAACGCTTCTACACTGCTAGTGGGAATGCAAACTTGTACAACCTCTCTGGAAAACAGTCTGGAGATTTCTGAAAGAACTAGAAATTTACCTTCCATATGACCCAGCAATTCCCCTATTGGGGATATACCCGGAGGAACTCAAATTGTTCTACAAAGAAGATACCTGCACACGAATGTTTATTGCAGCTCTATTCGCAATAGCAAAAACATGAAACCAACCATGTTGCCCATCGAAACTGGACTAGATAAAAAAATGTGGCACATATATACAATGGAATATTATGCAGCTATAAAGAATGACAAATATATGGATTTTGCAGCAACCTGGATGGATTTGGAGTAGATCATACTCAGTGATTTATCACAGAAACAAAGAACAGCGTTCCTTATGTTCTCACTCATAAGAGGACCTAGAACAATTACAATGCTATAAGAAAGCGATTGGCAGTAATGGGAAACTGTTGGTGGGGGTTGGTAGCGAGGGAAGCTGCTAGGGCAGGGAGGGGCATACCTCATTAACAGAGGTACCTGCATGATCAACGATTGTATACCTAACCCTGAATTGTATCCCACACCTTTAAATTAAAAATTAAAAAAAAAAATGTCTCCAGTCATTGTCAAATGTGCCCTAGAGCCAAAATTTCCCCAAGTTGTGGACCCTTACCCTACCTTAAGCACTAAACACAAGGATGCATTATAGTAACATATATCCCGCAGAGGGTGGACAGCAGGTACTGTAATTTTTATCATTTAATAGAAAAGTAAACTGAAATTCAGAAAGTTCAATGACTTATCCAAGGTTCCTCAGAAGGAAAAACCCAGATCCATCTGACTACAAAGCCCGGGCTCTTTCCACTATGACCTTCATTTCTATTTTATACTTCAAATGTTCCAGAATTCAGATGGATATCTTGAGTCAAATTACCAGTTCTCTAACGTCAGGGGCAAAACCCCAGTCACGCACCTCACGCACCCCTGCTGAGCCCACAACTGATTTAGCAAGGAGACCTGGCTGGATCCTTGAACTGCTTCAGGCCATCTCGAGCACGAAAAGCATTGATCTACTCAAGATTAGCAAGCACTTCTGTTCCCTCCCTGCTGTTTGCTTACAGAGGGAATTCAAGCCTAATTTGAATCTTTGCCTGTCTCTGGGCCACCTGCCAGCCCTCGGCGCGGGGAGTGCTGGCGAACACACGCTCACTTGGCGTGCGGTCTACTTCAGGACTCAGCCTCCATGGCTGCTACTGCAGGTGACTTGACAGAAGCAGTGTGCCCTGCCTTTGCCCTGGATTAAAGATGCCACCATTTCTGGTGCAGACATGTCCTTGAGGCATTTCCAGTCCTCTCAGTGCATCCATTCACCCATCACAACTCATTATAGCTTCTGCCCCTCATTCTTCTCAACCACCTGCCTCCGTACCCTACCTACCCTAACCTCCTCTAGAGTTTGCCATCTCTTTGGGAAAGACAGATAAGCAACTGGCAATTAGGAGATAAAGACAGAGCCAAACAGGAATACAAGGAAGGCTGTGGCCAATTCGACTTAGCTGACTGGTTGGGAAGAGTATACAGAAGAGGTAAGGATCTACAAGTTCAACAAGAAGAATCAGAGTGAAAAGGACATTTCAGTCAGGGGAATAAACCTCATGTCAAAGAACAAATCTACACTAAGTGGCCCAGTATCCCGGAGCCACCTAAATACACTGAGAAGATGACACGTGAATTTCCAAGAGGAAAGACCAGGGACTGAGAATGGGCTGGGGGACACGTAATTCCTTGTCTCTAAAGAGAAGAACAGGGCTTTAAAACAAGGAAGGAAAGGGGTTGAATTTGCACCTCATGAGGCTTACTCTATCGCCTCTGAGCTGCATGGTTCAGAGGGGGCAAAGCCGAATGAAAGAGACTAGTGGAAGCCAATTAGAAGTTTGTTCAAGCTGGGCTTGGTGGCTCAGCATGTAATACCGCGCCTCTGGGAGACTGAGGTGAGTGGATTGCTTGAGCCCGCGGGTTCGAGACCCTCCTGGGCAGCGAGACCTCATCTCTACAATAGATCAAAAAATCAACCGGGAGGGGTAGCGTATGCCTGTAATTCCAGCTCCTCGGAAGGCTGAGGCGGAAGGATCACCAGAGCCCAGCAGGTCGAGGCTGTGGTGGCCGGGAGTGGCCACTGCACTCCAGTCTAGGCGACAGAGTGAGATTCCAACTCAAAAAAAAAAGTTTGTTCAAATAATCTCTAATCTAATTAATCAACAAATATTAATTGCATCCCTAACTTACTGCCAGAGTCTCAGCTAAACAGCTAAAGCAGAGCAGTGAATAAGCCTGACATAGCCCCAACACACGTAGGTCTCCTGTTCTCGAAAGGCTGGCAGATACCAAACAAGAGGCACTATTCATCCCTCAATTAGAATTAAGGGGTCCAGGAAGGAGGAGTGCTGTGGCCTATGAAAGTGTCCGACAGACCAGCCCAGCATAGTCTTAGGGTGCAGGCAGGGGTGGTGGACAGGTTCTCTTTTCTGTTAGATAATGTAGTCCTCCAAAAACCCTGCAAGTTAGGCAATATTCACCATCATTTTACAGATGAAGAAGCAAAGGCTTAGGGTAGGCAGTCAAAACTCTTGCTGGAGGCAAAGTCACCCAGCATATAACTGAGCTGCAGAGGAGGCAGGGAGAGTTCCAAGTGAGATTTCACTCCCCCTAGTCATGCTGGTTATTTGTCCATTACCTGGAAGACTCAGGTTTCACGATAGAGCCGAAAATTTCCCCTACCCACACACCCTAAGCCTCTTTCTCTCTCCCTCTCCCTCCTCTCAAGGCTGAACTGGTTTGTTGAACTTTGCAGATAGAGTCAGCCAGCTCGGTGACATTGTGGCAGAGATGGAAGCTTTCAGCTCCTTGCATCAGAAAAACAGAGTGCCTCTCTGGCAGTCGGCCACAGACACAAAAGAAGCTTGCGTTGAAAGGTGACTCAGCTCTGGCTTCTCAGCAAGGCCTTCCCATTGGCTGTTTAAAGAGGCAAGGCAGCTTCAGCGAGACCTCAGACCAGTTGTACAGCAAGCCACTGCTCACAAGGAAGCCACTGGGCAGACACGCTGCCTCTTCCCTGGGCAAAATGGCAGAGCGTGTTGATGGGACATAACCACAGGGCCTGCTGGTCCAGGCGTGGTCTTTGCATCTGGGCCAAGTGTGGCATTTGCCTCTGTCATCTGGATGGGAGCAGGCATGTGACTAGCTGACTCATTCTGCATGACCCTTAGACAGCTTCAAGATGGTCTGGGGATGAGAAGAAAGGGAAAGTTCATGCAAAGGCAAAGCATTTGCCTTACCGGATGGAAACCCGAGGGCCCGGTGGAGACACCATGCTCTTGAGAGTCAGCTGATGAACTTGAAAGCCCCACACAGCCTGTCCGCAGTTATGTGGTTCAGAGCCTGCCTGTCCCTGAGCATACAGGAAAATGGAGGAAGGGAGGAGGTGGAGCTCACGGCCATCAGTCTCTTCTATGAACTGGGCATTTCAGTCATCCCATCTGGGCTTATCTCACCACCACCATGGAAGATTGGTGGGCTCATCTCGTCTTACAGATGCTCAGAACACCTCCCTCTCAAGGCTTTTTTGAGACTCGTTGAAAATATACAGATGAAGTGCTTAACACCAAAATCCTATGAGCGAGCTGTGTATTGCTATAATTATTATTACTCTAAGTATCATCCCCATTATGTAGATTCAAAAAATCCAAAACTAAGAAATCATATAGCAGGACTTGAATTCAACTCTGTCTGGTTCCAAAGCCCCTGTTCTCAACCATATCAAAATGTTGCTTCCCTGTCTCCTTCCACTTCCCCAGAGGCCTACTAACATCCATAGAAAAAGAGTTCAAGAAGAAAAAAGAATCCAGTCAAATGATTCTTGGTCAAATAATTTAATAATAATTAAAATGACCAAGAAAGTATGAATGCATTAAAAATAATGTGTTAAGAATTAAAAGTTATTTCAGAAATATTTATCAGGCTCTATTTGTGTGTTAGTCATGGTGTTGCCATGGGGTGTTTTTTTTAAAGTTAGATATGAATTCAGCCAGCCTACGGTTTATAATCTAGTTTATGTGCAGAAATCACTCTAGAAACCATGGGAGTAGCAAACAATAATAATAATCTATATTGATGTGTCTATACTCCAGACATCAGCATCTTGTATACATGATATCTTTAGCATTTATAATCACTCTCTGATTGGAATGATTACTCCAGTTTCATAGAGGAGAGACCGGTGCTAAGACAGCTTATGTAAATTGGTCAAAATTACATAACTTAAAAGTGGGACCAAAACCAAAAAGCCAACCCAGGTTTGTCTGACTGAAAGTCACCCTGGTCACCACTGAGCCATCCTTCCTTGCTCTCTCCACTCTAGCCAACCTCTCTGCTTCCAATTCCAAAACTCATCCATTTGAATGACTTTAATAAAAAGCAGAACTCCACCAATCAACGCTAACAGATAATGATACCAAAGAAAACCATGGCAACTCCCGCTGACCTTCCGGTTTGCTTTTTCGGAACAGACCCATTTATCCAACCACCTCTGGCCTCCTCCATCAAGAAAGCACACGTCCTGCAGCAGAGACTCCCAATCACACTGCAGTGCACACAGCCTCTGTACCAGCAGTCTACTCACACCTATCTTTCTAAAGGCACACACCACTATCCTGTCCCTTAAAACAGCCCTTGATCAAAGTCATAATAGTTTGAACCTTCTTCAAAAGGTATGTCTGAAAGTCATTAATGAAGAATAAAATCACAGTGGCATGTCTCTTTTGTCCCTTTCTTCCAAACTGCTGGAAGATAAGTAAGCCAAGCACAGATAGACTCGAAGTCATGTGAAGGATATCATTGAGGACGATATTGAGGGTAAGATGTTAATGGTAGTTAAATGGTCTCTTGCCTTTCAAAAGCACACCAAGGAGACAGCTGTCAACAGAAGCATCACTTACTTGCTGAGGGCCAGCAGGGCAGGAATATACTTCCTCACTAGTTTCAAGGTGTTAGGAGCAGTCGGCGCCCTCTCCAGCTTCCATCATCCAGACACGGTGAGATCTGCCCACAGCTGACCACGTTCCATCTCTCCCTTCTTCATCTCGTACACACTATGCTTCATCTGCACAAAATGGCCCCGCCTTTGCTTAACACACTGCAAAGCTCTATTCCACGTTATCCATTGGCAAACCCCTCAGCGTTAGACACTAAGGTCAGAATGCACCTTTGTGGTAACGCCTCCCCTGACCTCTCAGGCATTTTCTCCATGGTGTTATGCTTTCCTCTGGCCCTGGACTCATCACTCTGCATTTGGGTTGTGCCTTGGAACATATCTTCCCAGCAGATTGAGAGTGACAGGGATAAGGCTTTCCCTAGACTTTCTCTGCCACCCTATTCACTGGTGAGCAAGTAAAGCAGCTTATGTTCAAGTAAGGGAGATAGTCAATGAACCAGAAAGCAACCAAATACACGAGTAACAAATTACAGATGGTGATAACTCCTTGGAAGAAAAATAAAAGGGGGACAGTATAAAAGGTAGGGTGGCAACAGCCAACAACTGACTTAGATGGGCGACAAGTGAAAAGCTCTTGGCGGAGACAGAATTTAAATGATGACCTCAAAAGAGAAGAGGATCCAGGCCCTCAATGAATGGGGTCTAGAGCATTCTGCTGGTGGGACTAGAAAGTGAAAATGTCCTGCTTTGACAAGAGCGTGATGTGTGCGAGGAACCAGGCAGAGGCTAGTGTGTTGAAAAGTGGTAAGGAACAGAGAACCTGGCCAGAGATGAGGGAAGCACAGGACAGACACAAGGGCAGGTCAGATCAGAAGGGTCCTGCCAGCCAGGAAGTTAATTTGTTGTTGTTGTTGTTGTTGTTTCTGCAGGGTGAGTGACATTATTTGTGTCTTTTTAAAGGATATCTTGGTCATAAAGAAGCAAATTGGATGGATCTGGAGACCATCATATTTAGTAATCTATCCCAGAAACAAAGAACCAGACACCACATGTTCTTACACACAAGTGGGACCTGAACATTAATCACAGTAGCACAAGGGAGGGATTGGCAGTTGTTGGACACTGTCAGGGAAGGGAGGGACACTAAACAGCACAAAGGGCAAATGGTCCTAAATCAGAGAAGTGAGGACAAGTTAGAGGCCCAAACTTCACTTGCACGTAGATTACTTATGTGGCTAATTCTGACTTTTACCCCACATCGCTATAATAAAATAAAGTTATTATAAAATAAAAAAGACAATAAAAAAATTTTAAAAGAATATTTTGACCTCTATGTGAGAAGAAAACCACATAGAGAGACAGAGTAGAACTGGAAGGGCCATTGGAAGCTACTGTCCTGTCACCAACCACAATGTCTGATACCAGGGGGATGCCCCAAAAAAGTGTTTGAAATGAATCAATGAATCAATGAATCAATGTGTTAGACTACCCTGGATCTTGCAGAAATATTCTTAAGCCAGGCGAAAAGGGGACCAAAGTGAGGCCCAAACTTTACCTGTACAATGACCATTTGTACATCCCATCCTGCATTATACTTCACATCCTTAAAATAATGAAAAACAGTCAGGCCCGGTGGCTCAGCCTGTAATCCCGTGCCTTTGGGAGGCTGCGGTGAGTGGATTGCCTGAGCCCACGAGTTCGAGACCCGCCTGGGCAGCAAGACCTCATCT
>NW_007249565.1:597142-609329 GCF_000164805.1 Carlito syrichta
GCGGTGGCCGGAAGCGGCCACTGCACTCCAGTCTGGGCGACAGAGAGAGACTCCAACTCATAAAATAAAATAAAATAAAATAAAATAAAATAAAATAAAATAAAATAAAATAAAATAAAATAATAAAAAGCATATTTTAAAAAATTGTCAGCCATTGATTTCCCTGCTGGGGCAGATGATGCCTTCCCCTCACCCTTAGCATTCTTGGCCCTTGACTTATTCTGGAAAACCGATAAAAGTCACCTTCTAAAACTGCCTCACCTGCCTTAGGTTCAAACTTGCAAAAATCACCATCTTGTCTTGGTAGCATTTTGGGTTTGACATCATTTCTTGACACTGCTGTTCATTCCTGTGAACATAAAGCAGTCTCCTGTTTCTGACCAAAAAGGAAAATGAGGAAGAATGAAGAGGAAGGAGAAGGAGGAGGAGGAGGAGGAGGAGGAGAGGAAGAAGAGGAAGAAGAAAAAAACAGATTCTTCTTCAACCAGATAGAGAAGAGAAGGCGAGAGAAGGGAGATGGATCTGATGGGGACTTTTATCCCCTTTCTGGGAAGCTGGCCATGGGCCATACTTGCAGTCTTGACTGTAAACCTGCAAAACCTCAACTTCCCTGGGGCAGTCAGGTGGGGCGGGGTGGGCTCTTGGCACACGGAGTTCCTGAATTGCGCAAGCATCCACAGGCTCCTGCTTTATGAGCTAAGCTGCTCTGAAGTCGGGAGGAACACATTTCATGCTGAGTTCAGGGTGAAAGCGATTGGGCAGGTTATATTCCCAGGGTGCTCCAGAAAAGAGACAAGGGACTGTTGAACACAAGCCACGCTGGACGCTGTCCTAAACCAACAGGAATCAGCTGCTCTTTGACAGTGGGGTCTGCTAACAGATGGAGAATTCTCTAAGAGGAACAGAGGCTGAGGACACTGAGAAGGTGCTGAGTATTCCATATGGATGGAATTCTGGCAGAGTGTTTTCTCCAGCTTTCTCTAGTTCCTGTAAGGACCATTGGAAGGCACACAGAAGTAAGTTTCCAACAGACATACTTTTTAAAATGTAAAAATCAAAAACAAAAATAAAATAAAATTTTAAGCCAGGAGAGATGTTAATAATTAAGTAGCTCCATTTCTCATCAGGAAACTGACATGTGAGGATGTAGGGTTACCACCCGAATTTGCCAAGTCTCTAAAGGACACAGCAGAGATGCCCCAGGACTCCCTTCTGTCTAGCCTGTTTCTATGCTGCACCCTGTTGATAAGGTGTGGAGTGATTAAGAACTGTTTGGGTGGGGGGGGAAAGTCTTATCATCATAGAAACCTGGGTGGAATTCCTGTGTGATCCTCACTAGATCTATGACTTTTCATGTCTTCTCATAGGACATAAATAGACATAATAACCCCCACCTCACAAATATAAATTAAATAATGATTCTTAAGTCTATGCATAGAAATTGTGTGTTTGTGTGTTCACTGAATGTTTTACTTCCTTCTGGATATTGAGAACAAATATGTTTTCCAGCCCCTTTGACCTGGCCCTATGACTGGTATGGCAGAATGAATATAGGGAGAAGGAATGTGCCGTTCCCAGTAGTCTCATATGCTCTCCTTTATTTCTGTTCTCTTTCCACAATAATTGCACAGTGAAGATGTCAGGATCACAAAATTTCAAGAGACTGGATCCTTGAGTTACCATTTGAAGAAGAGTCAACTGACCAACAGCATTCACATTGAAGTCTTTGAGTTAGAAGAAAACTTCTTTGTTTTAAAATATATTTTAGGGTATTTTTCTGTTACAGAAGCTACTTTTATTTGCTCTAAATATGATAATGATCATAAATGGCATAATTTTTCCTTCCTCTGAATCTGCACAAGCTATAGATTCTCATACTCAGACCGTCTTTCCACAGCCAACATCAACTGCAATGAGATTCTGACATGTCTAACTTTTAAATCATTGGAGGATTCAACTGTGCTTTATATAATCTGGCTATAGATATGGATTTACTGCATTTTGATTTTTCAACAATTAGCAAGTGAGGGAAATTCCCATTTTTTTCAACACTCATTTGTTAAGTTATTACTGAATTTCAGGCATTGTTCTAGTGCTATCACGTATGTTGTCACATGCCACCTTCACAACAGTCCCATAAGACTGTGAGGTCATTGTTACTTTAACCATGCCCACTCCCACCTCATGTCTCTTACAAATACCTTTTTTTTGGCCAAGAATACTCTTTTCCCAGACATCTGCATGACTCAAACCCTAACTTTGTTCAAGTCCCTGGCAACTCTGTCTAAAACAATATCCTTCTACCATCCACATCACACACCCCCATTCCTAACACTGTTTGCCCCTTGTACATTGGAGTCAATCCCTGGTGGGAAAAGTACTTCTTAACTGATGTCAGAGAGGGTTCTCATTGCCCTCAGGATGCGTGGGTTAGTGGCAGATCTTTTATGGCCAAGAACCCAGCAAAAACTGAAAGATTCTTGAATAGATTCCTCTGAAGAACTTCTCATTTTTCTCCAACTCAGAACTCTTGGTCTGTATCCATTCTCCACCGTTCACTAATTTTTGAATCAGTCTATTATTCCATCATTCTGATCTTCTCTTTCACAGAATGGAGGGATGTGAAATAGTCTATACCTTCATGTAGCATTTCTCACAACAACTCCTATCCTTGAATCTATGTGTTTCAATCTGCCCCCCGCCCCTTTTCAGTCAATTCCTTTCCTTTCCTTTCCCTACAAATTTAAATCCAGCAAGAAACACAGATTTGCAAAGTAGTGCCTTCCTGTATGTTCCCCATCTAGACTAGTGAGACAAAGAACCTGACTGAGAAGGACTTTCCAGAGCCAACTCTCTGGAAGTGACATTGATTGGTCTAAAGAAGGACACCAGTATCAATAGCAGCATTGATCTGCCTTCAAGTAGACTCCTAAGCAAAAAATCATTCATTTTGCACGTATTTATTGAGCATTTACTAGAGGAACTGAAAATATGCAGTGAAAGAAAATTACAAAAATCCTTGTCTTCATACAGACATGAGGAGCCAGAAGAGGAGAAAGAAAATATGGTGGATACGGCATGGATGTGACAGTTGAGACGAGTTTGTCAGCACATGCAACACAACTTGTTGAAAATGTCCCAGAATGAGGGGACATTCTGAGAGTAGTTCAAATTCCTTAGTGAGCAGCCAAAAAGAAAGGGTGTGGGTGGGGGTGTTTGGACCTAAAGTATTTTGCATCTAAGTGTAATTGTGGCTGGATTTTAGCCACGGCCTATTGGTCAAGGCAACATTTAGGTAAAGGTGTAAAAACAATAATTTCCAGTTATATACCAAGTGCTTGGAAAATAGAAAAAACAAATAAAGAAAAAGCTCTAGGATTATTCAACCATGAGCACATATGTGTACCAAATAATGCTTTGTTCAAATTCTTCATCCAGAAATTTCAGTACTGGGTGTTATCAATAAGACTCATAGCATAACAACCAGAAGATACATCTATTTATTTTGTGTTAATTGGTTTCCAAGATGTTGGCACTCGTTCTTACAACATAAATAAGTTCTGGGGTGTCATATTAGTAAAGAGTAAAACAAGTGGAATAAAGTTTTATTCAACAAACCTGAAGACTGCTCATAGGATACACTGTACACTGTTGTCATAAAGAGAAGACAAGAAATAATACCTGACCCTAGAACTTATTACTTTGAGAGGAGAAGAGAAAAAAAATGAAGGTTGTGTGAGCAACATAGCATGTTGAAGTTATATAAGCAACATAACCAATAGTATGAGTCACTATTTACTTTTCAACAAAACAAAAACATGCCTCTAGTAAAATATGAATGAATACACTCTAAAATTTTATAATGCATTTTTTAGGCCACTCCTTAGAGATGTTACCCCTTCCTTCAACCGCTACATGTTAAAAGGTTAATGTGACTCCTGCTAAAACTAAGGGTTATTGCCAATTATGTCAGTGAAAGATGTTGGCACTGACACTGAAAGCCAGTGCCCCTGCTGAATGATGATGCTAGCACCTGGTGCTCTTTCTTCTGGCAAAGATAGTAGTACTTGTAGTTTATTAAGAACAATGATTAAGGATTTCTTGAAGGTGCCCATAAAGAAAAGCAGGCACTTGGTCCCCTAGAAGTCACAATTTTAGAGCAGGCCTGTTGACTAATGGAGTGGGTTTTGTGTAAAATGCAAATTCACGTTTTGTGGAAACTGGAGGCTCATTCATCTAAATCATCTCTGCTATAGTCTATGATGGCTTCTGAAAATTGCCAGGGTCGATTTTCTATTTGATCTTTCCACATTATTGAAGGTCATATAAACAGGATTATATGAAGTCTTTCACTGTCAATTAGTGTAATTCTAAATCAACATTCTGTCAACTGTGAGCAGACTTTACAGGGTAAGGAAGAAGACAGAAGAGCTGATTTTGTCCTCAAATGAATTGCTCTGGCTTTTGATTAGTGCTTACATATAAAGAGACGGAGGGAAGAAGGGAAGGGGGGAGGGAGGGAGGAAAGAGGGAAAAAGAAAAAAAAGGAGAGAGAAAAGAAGAAAAGGAAGGAAGACTGCAACTTAATTTATTTTAAGGCGTTTTAGGAAACCAATCCATTATTTATCTTAAGAAACAAAAACTTAGAGTTACTGAAAGATTAAAAACAATTCATTTTCTCTGAAAATTGGATGCTTAAATGGTGTTCCAATTTTATAATCTAAAATGTGACTTCTTCTGAACCTAGCATGTGGAGACTTATTTTTAGCCAACAGCTATAGCACTGGGCACTATTGGTTTTTTTTTTCATGGAAATGGAAAACAGACCAAATTTCCAGCATTTACAAAATATCAGCCCTACTATTAAGTATAATTTGTTTGACTTACATTTGCCCTCAAGGATTTCAGAGTATTTCTGGGACAATACTTTCCATAAGTCTCTGTAAACATGAGGAAGAACTTCCTTCATTTGAAAATCCTTATAAATACTAGATTAAATTTTCATCGTCTCCTTTACAACTCCACAGGAAACTTACCCAGAGATGGATAAGAAAAGTTTAGTGTTAAGTAAATGTTCTCATTCATGACCACAATATCCTTGTAAAGAAATGATACATTTCAAGCTCATCAGGTTGGAAAGAGTCAGTAGCTACAGATGAAATAAAATAATCGAATGAAGAACTTTCTGATCATAGCAATCTATGATCTGCAGGACTGGCTCACTTCAGGCACTCCTGTTTTGAACTCCAGAATCAATTCAACCTCTACAGCTTGACCTGTGGGAATGGAATTCTAGTTCTGACTCCTTAACTTGTGTGTGATTGCTTGTGCATTTATTCATAAAACGGGAAAAATTATATTCTCTGTCTCAGAGTTGTGAGGAGAACTCACATAATATGCAGACAATGACTAACACAGCACCTGACATGCTATCATCATTATCGATGTCATCTTCTAGTCTACCACAATAATTTTCAAATTAACCCTATGTTCAGTCTTGCCTCGTTCAAATTCATTCTCAGAATTTCCACTGGCCAAGCACGGTGGCTCTCACCTGTAATCCCAGCACGTTGGGAGGCCAAGATGGGAAGGTTGCTTGAGCCAAAGAGTTCAAGACAAGCCTGAGTAACATAGCAAGACTTCATCCCTGCAAAGAGAAAAAAAATTAGCCAAGCATTTTGGCAGGTGCCTATAATCTCAGCTCTACAGAAGACTGATTAGGGAGCAAGATGAGGTTGCAATGAGTGGTGATCACGCCTGGCACTTCAGCCCGGGCAACAGAGTAAAACCCCAACTCAAAAAAAGGAAAAAAAATCAGTCAGAATGAATTTTTCAGAAGACAAATTTGATCATATCACCTCATTCTGAAAGTCACTTAATATTGCTCCATTGTCCAAAGAATAATGTCCACGATCCTCAGATGGGAAAACCAGACTCTCCCCCATTGCCATCTCCAGCCCTCCTCCCTCCTGTCCCTATGTTGAACTTCCGGCCGCACAGCCTTTGATGATCCTGGACATGTCCTTCCATGTATTTGCCTTCCTTTCTCCACACCTCACCCATTCCTAAGAGTTCATTCCATTCTTACTTTCAAAATGTTCAACAATAACAAAAAAGTCTCTTTTTCAAAGCAAGAAACCTGGTATCAACAGAGCACAGAGGAAAGGAAAAGCACCCCTCCCCAGTGGTGTTCAAAGAGGAGCAGGCGCCAATTAGCTTACCAAAGAGCAGCTCCATTAAGAACTCACCAGCCCTGCTGCTTTGAACTTTCCCATTGTGGCCTGTTTGCTCACACTGTTAGTGCAGCCATAATCTAAGCACTCCCAATGTCAGTCTGGCCAGCTTACCATACATCTTAAAATGTGTCTGCAGCACAGATTAAACCAACCTCTTTGAAAATACCAGGAAGTGATAAACGTGATTTTGCTTAAGTAGTTACATGGCTGCAATTAAAGTTGAAAGTCATTTCTCCTTGTGCCTGCCAAAATGTACTTGTACACACAAGCAGTAAAACTGACTTCTCGACTGGCTTTGGTAAGTGGGGAAAAGAACAGAAGAGATAGCCAAATGTACTAACAATTGCTGATGGGATAATGGTGACTCTGGGGATACTATGGATGGTCTTTATAGGATTCATGGCCATGGCCCAGCTACCTTTTCTTCTTATGAAGTTCCGAAGAAAGTTGTATGTACAAGAGAAAATGACAAATAAGAAACCAAGTATCCCGTGCTTTGGGAGACAGGTGAGTGGATTGCCTGAGCCCATGGGTTCGAGACCCGCCTGGGAAGGCGAGACCTTATCTCTACAATGAATAAAAAAATTAGCCGGGTGTGGTAGCGCGTGCCTGTAATTCCGGCTACTCGGAAGGCTGAGGCGGAAGGATCACGGGAGCCCAGCAATTCGAGGCTGCCGTGACCGGGAGCAGCCACTGCACTCCAGTCTGGGTGACAGAGTGAGACTCCAACTCAAAAAAAAAAAAGAAATCAAGTACCACTTTATTATAATTAGGTGGACTTTTTCCTGGACTTTAATTATAAATTCTTTGCTTATTCAGATGAAGGTGTGACTTGGGACATATAGTACAGACACAAAGGCCTAAGAAACCTGACCTACCCTTCAAGCCTGGATGCAAAGCTGTGTTTCTCCAGGTGGCCCCATGCAAAAAGAGACAAGAGATTAACTCACTAGAGTATGCATCTGAGAAGAGTGGGACAAGATGAGCACTCCTCCCATGTGGAATCATTACCTCACTCAGTCTATTGCTTTAATCCTTTAACAAAAGTAAGACAAAGAAGTGGCCATGAAAGGCAACTTTTAATACACAGTTTTCTTGCTCAGTAGTGTTTCTGGCCTGGAAAGTGTCCCAGAATCTGACTTTCCCTAGACCCGTCAACCTACTTTTACTTATGACCTCCTTTTGGGTCAGCACTCTGGCCTTGAAACCATGAGTCAAGTCAATCTTCATTCATTTTCTTCATCTTTCAAGTGAGGTGTTAGGCAAGATGCATCTGTGTTTCTTTCTGGCTCTGATGTGATATTGAATGACCACAGATAAACACTAAATAAAGCAGGACTACTAGTAAGATCCATCGGAGCTTCTCTCAATAGCAAAACAAATTCATTTTGGAATGTAAGTTGTATTTATTTTTATAGTCTTCACACGTCTATCCCTAGGTGATTCTTATTAGAAGAAAGAATAAAGGAGAGTAGTTGACTTAGCAAGTATCTATTGCCACTCCTAGAATGAAAGTCCCAAATACTTTTACTGGAAGTTCAAAACATTTTTAAAAATTTAAAAAATTTGCCTAATCTTCTCTCTAGAGAATTCTAAAGAGAATCAAAATAGTGAAAAACAAGGAACGAGTATTTCTCATATGAACATAATGAGGTAGTAAACATTAATCACTTCTCTTCAAAGAAATAGTGTTTTAGCAGCAAAAAAATAATCTTTAAAAGATTTCAACTTCCATTTTTAGTAAAACTAGGAGACAGGTATAATTCATAAATATACATAAAATATCACTCCAATTCAACATAGTACTGGGAGCCCTAGCCAAAGCAATCAGGCAAGAAAAAGAAAAGGTATCCAGATGGGCAAGGAGAAAGTCAAACTATCAGTGTTCACTGATGAAGTGATTGTATACCTAGAAAATCCTAGACTCCTCCAAGAGAATCCTAGACCTGACCAATAGCTTCAGTAAAGTTTCAGGATACAAAATAAATGTACAAAAATCAGTAACATTTCTATACATAAATGACATTCAATACAAGAACTAAATTAAGAGGTTAATCCCATTTATAATCACCATAGACAAAATACATAGGAATACATTTAACTAAGGATATGAAAGATCTCCACAAGGAGAACTTCAAAACACTGATGAAGGAAATTGTGGATGACACAAATGGAAGAACATTTATACTCATGAGTCAGTATTGCTAAAATAACCAAAGCAATCGATAGATTCAATGCAATCCTATCAAAATACCAACATCATTTTTTATAAAATGCCAAAAAAAATCATAAAGTTTCTATGGAATCAAAAAAGAGTTTGACTAGCCAAAGCAATCTTAAATAAAAAGAAGAAATGTAGAAGCACCACACTGCCTGACTTCAAATTATACTACAAGGCTATGGTAATTTAAAACAGCACAGTATTGGTACAAAAATAGACAGGTAAATCAATGGAATGGAATAGAAAAGCCAGGAATAACGCTATATACCTGCAATCAACTGATCTTTGACAAAAGTAGCAAAAATAAACAATGGGGAAAAGACACCATACTCAATAAATGGTGCTGGGAAAATGGTGCTGGAAAAATGCAGAAAAATAAAACTGGAAATCTACCTCCTACCATGTACAAAAATTGACTTAAGATGAATTGAAGACTTAAATGTAGGATCTGAAACTACAAAAGTCCTAGAACAAAACCTAGGAAAAACTCTTTTTGGCATTGGTCTAAGCAAGAATTTATGAGAAAGACCCCAAAAACAAATGCAACAAAAACATACAGATTAAACTTAAACCAAAATAAAAACAAACAAACAAAAACTTCTTCACATAATCTACTTAGTGAAATAATCTACTTAGTGAACAGGAAATCTATGGAATGGGAAAAACTTTTTGCAAATTATGTGTCAGAAAAAGGACTAATATCCAAAATCTACAAGAAACTCAAACAACTCAAGAGGAAAAAAGAATCATTAAAAAGGGGGACCAAAATGGGTCCTAAACTTTATCTACACAGTGACTATTTGTACACCTAATCCTGCATTGTGCCCCACAACTTTAAAATAAAAATGTTTTGGAAATTAGGCATAGGACAGGAATACACATTTCTGAAAAGAAGACACACAAGTAGCCAACAAACACATGAAAAATGCTTAGCATCAATAATCATCAGAGAAATGCAAATTAAAACCACAATGAGATAGTATCTTACTCCAGTCAAAATGGCCACTATTAAATAGTCAAAAAGCAACAGTTGTTGACTTGGATACAGATAAGGGAACACTTGTACACTGTGGGTGAAAATGTAAACTAGTTAAACCTCTTTGGAAAACAATATGGAGATTTCCCAAAGAACTGAAAATAGAAGTACCATTTGACCCAGCAGTACTAACAACTTCTATTGGTTATCTACCAAAAGGAAATTTGAATGTAAAAATTATGCCTATACTTGTATGTTCATTGTAGCACTATTCACAATAGCAAAGTCATGGAACCAACCTAAGTGTCCATCAATGGCTGGCTGAATAAAGAAAATGCAGTGTATATATACACCTTGGAATACTATACAGCCTCAAAAAAGAATGAAATCATGTTCTGTACAGCAACATGAATGCAGCTGGAAAACATCAACCTAAATAAATGAGTTAACTCAAAAACAGAAAACCAAACACCACATGGTCTCACCTATATGTGGGAGCTGACTGGACACAAAGATGGAAATAATGGTCACTGGGCACACTAAAGTAGGGGAGATGGGGAGGGGGCTAGGGTTTAGAAGATACCTATGGGTACCATGGTTACTATCTGGAGAATGTGGTCACCTGGAGACCAATTCCCACCTGTAGGCAAGGCTTATGCAGCAAGCATGCATTTGTACCCCTGGAGCCTCAGTATACATAGATGCATAAACATGGGTTTAGAAACTAAGATTGACAGAAGGCAGTTGGGAGGAGAGATGGATGAAGTGTCAAAGGGATTCTGCATTGTCAAATCTCAGAAGGCACAGCAAAGATACCTTTCTTAAATGCTAGGTTCATGATCTAAAGTGCAAATGCTATCACCTTCTTTGCAATAAATAGGAGAGCTGAGAGAGCAGGTTTAATGCAGAGACAGAGAAGGCTCAACTCGCAAAGGCTCACACAGGTCAGCCACATTTGTAGGGAGAACGCTAACAACACACAAGGAGAGATACTCTAGGGTGTGATGTTTTAATGCTCTTCTCCCACCCTTAAGAATCTTCTGGATACAACTGGGCTGAAAAGGGTCTATTTTATTAACAGACAAGTTATAAAATAGAAATAAGGAAATAGTTCAAAGGCACTATTAGCAAATAAGAAAAAGAAAAATTTATTATTTGATAGAGATTACCCATCAGCAGAAAATTGTGAACTTGTCATGATTCCAGCTATAGTTGCAAAGCAATCTGTGCTATTAAAGAACACCACAAACAGAAATATAGTAGCTTGGGAAGGATGCAACCAGAAAACAGGAGGAGGTTAAAGATAAGGTAAAATAACTGAGCAAAAAGTCAAAGAAAAAAGTAAGTCATCTTATACATAAAGAAAAAATTGAAGGAAATTGATTCTGCAGAGAATATAATGAGTCACAAGTGATTTATAAAAGAGGGAAAGGAAATGAAAGAAAGAAAAAAGAGAAGAGAAAACAACAAAAAGAGAGAGGTGGGGGACAGAAGAGAAAAGAGAGCGGAAGGGAAAAAGGGATTAATGAAGAAAAAAAGAAAGAGAGAAAAGAAAAGAGAGAGGGAGGAGGAAGGGAAAGAGTGAGGGGAGGAGGAGGAGGGAAGAGAGGGATGGAGAAAGAAGGGAAGAAAGGGAGGGAAAGAGGGAAACAGGGAGGGAGGGAGGAATAGAAAGAAAGATTCTTAAAAGAGTAGAGAAAACCATAGCAGTAAAAAGTAAGCAAAGAAGAGCCAACATATGTATAATGTATAAGACTGACAAGATTGCAAACACATCCTAGAGAAAATGCTTCATACTTTATTGCTGAATATCACTATGGTCACCTTTGAAGTACTCCCCTTGGGAAGCTACAAACTGATGCCAGCACCTGTTCTATCCATCAAAGCAATTTTGGAACTTCTTCTCTGGAATGGTCATCAGAGGTGTCATCATATGACCCTTGATGTCCTGAATGTCATCAAAATGTCTTCCCTTCAATATTTTTTTATCTTCAGGTAAAGAAAAAAGTCATTGGAGGCCAGATTAGGTGAGTAGAGAGGGTGTTCCAAAACAGTTGTTTGTTTATTGGTTAAAAACTCCCTTACTCAATCTTCTGCATGTGGTCAGCCAGTTTTCCCAGCACCATTTACTGAATAGGTTCTCCTCTCCCCAGTGGTAGGTGGTGGGGTCTTTGTTGAAGATGAGTTGGTTGAGAAATTGAGGTTTTGCTTCTGGAATCTCAATTCTATTCCATTGATCTATATGTCTGTTCCTGTACCAATGCCAAGCTGTTTTGATGATTGTAACTTTATAGTAAAGTTTGAAGTCTGGTAATGTGATACCACCTGCTTTGTTTTTTTTTGTTGAGGATTGTTCTGGCTATTCTTGGACGTTTGTGTTTCCATATGAATTCCTGTGTTGTTTTTTCTAGGTCTGAGAAGAATGCTGCTGGTAATTTGATGGGTATTGCATTGAGTTTGTAGATTGCCTTAGGTAAGATGGACATCTTTACAATGTTGATTCTTCCAATTCATGAGCATGGGATATTTTTCCACTTGTTTGTGTCATCTCTGATTTCTTTGAGCAGTGTTTTGTAATTTTCATTGTAAAGGTCTTTCACGTCTCTGGTTAGGAAGATGCCAAGGTATTTCATTTTTTTGGTGGCTATTGTGAATAGAACTGTGTTTTTTATTTGGGTTTCTGTTTGTTTATTACTAGTGTAGAGAAATGCGATTGTCTTTTGTACATTTATTTTGCATCCTGAGACTTTGCCA